>NC_059214.1:20921481-21221481 GCF_020615455.1 Coregonus clupeaformis | reverse complement strand
GCTCTACATATGCATAGTTCATCTATAATGGCAGCAGCGTTGCACAGAACCGTTTCCTTTCCACTGAGATCTATGATAATGTCATCAGTCACTTTGCCCATATGAAGTGATTCTCTTTCCTCCCTTCCTATTAGGTGGGAGGGCATTGGGTGCTCTGATGAGTTTACAGAACTGGGTTGATGATGAGCCATTTCAATGGATGGCCGTACCCTGAGACCAAATGGAGAAGGTTAAAATCTTTCCTTTCAAGGGCCTCAATCAAGCTTAAAGGAAAACAGTAATCACTGTCTTTCAGCTGGGCCCGGCCGCGCTTGTCAGCCGTTTCCACGGCGAGGCAGGCAGAGCAATCAACCTGCCAGGCATTAGGAGCGGAAAGACAATCTGAAAATAAAGGGTATAATGCACCTGCCAGCCAAAATAGCCATTTGGAGAAAATCTAGTGATCCTGGTGACCCCGCTGGGGTAACGGGGGGTAGGTGGGTGGGGGTGGAGGACAGAATCAGGGGTGGGGGGAAACATTTAACAGAATTCAACACGGATCAACCATGTCCTGCACACTGACACCTCCCCTCAAAGCAGGCCCAATTATGGCTTTTGTACCACTTAAGAAATAAAAGCTTTTTGGGGGGAGTGGTGCCGAGGGAGGGAGGTGTAATCACAGGTCTTTGTCAATAGACACTATATTAATGCAAACGCCACGTGGGCCCACTGTGTTGTTCAAGTACAAAACTAATGACCTTTACTCCCCACTGCAGGTGTGTTCCTCTCGTCCACAGCCAAAGGATGGACAACACAAATCTGACTTCCACATGTCAGTTTACTAAAGGCTGTTCCACAAACCTCAGCTTCCTTCTGCTGGTCTTTCTAGATGAGATGCGGAGACAGCACACGGTCTGTCAGTAGAGAGAGAGCCCACTTAGTGCTAAACACAGAACACGCCTTGGCGTCATTCAATTCACTGCTAGTTTTCAATCTGTAAATGAAAATGCCCTTCCCTTTCAAGTCTAAAGTAAACAGCATTACTCATAACAACTGTTCACAAATCACATATGAGAAGATTCCTTTTAATTCTGTTATCCTATTTATTGCATTTGCCAGCTAAAATGAATGGCAAGATAATTTGACATCTCAATGCCCCAAATGTATTTTGCTACTATCAGAAGCAGGTCAAGTGCCAAAATATGTTTACGTGCATAGCATAGGCCTGCATCACATTTTCTTTAAGTGTCAGATACGGATTTACTAAAGGGACAACACAACACAGGAGATTTCAGCAGTCACCCTACTGCTATTCTGATGAGCAGGTTAATCAGGGTTCAGTCAGCTGTGAAATGAGAGGCTTTTGTTGAGTTTACACACTTGGAGCACTGGTTACCTCTGTCTCTCTATCCCTCTATATAGGCTCTCTTTCTCTCTCAACAAACAGACGATTGAGACACAAAAAATACCTTTCTGTGAAGATGTGATCAGCAACAACAACAAAAAAATCGACCCTATAAATCTTTCTTTCTGGTAATTTTTTCACATTCAGATCTTTGAATAAACTCTACTAGAATTGATATGAGCATGCTGAAACTGTAGTTAAAAATGGTAGCCTCAACAATACAGTCAGTTAAGGGGTACTAATCATCAAGTGCCAAGCGTATGAAAGGTGACAATGTTCTAAGAGTGCCACTTCAAACAAGAGGCTGTTGAGTTCCTTCAGTGATTAAAAGTTATGGCCTTCCCTTGAATTCCAAGTGATTAAAACAATTGAAATTAATCATATTTCAAATGTACTCAAATGCTCTCTCTTGTATTGCCTGAAGCATTTTTAAAACAGGAGTTCCAGGCAGACCACTCAATGAATTACCCTATATATTTGTTCCATAATTATAACCTCTTGCTAAGCAGCACTTATTGACGTTGCATAAAGTCTACTGCTGTAGCCTGAACGCCTTGCATGACCTGGAATGGGAATTACAATCATCCCAAAAAAACAATGAGTATGACTTTTATAAATATTGTTGGGCCTAAGATTTATGGGGAAAGTTTTCAATCTAATAGATTTTTCCCACCAGGTCACTACATTTGTGTCTACACAGGACTCCTAGTAGCCTATATTAGAGGCAGTCTAGAGCAGTGGCTTTCAAACCTCTGCCCTGGGACCCCTAGACATTGCACAATTTAGTTGTAGCCCTGAACTATTTCACCTGATTCACCTATTCAAGTGCTTGATGATTAGTTGACAAGTTAAATCAGGTGTGATAGCTGTGGACTAGTTCAAATACATGGAACGGCTGGGGGTCCCCGAGGAGAGGCTTGAAAACCTGTGGTCTAGAGGATGGGAGACCCTACACCACTAATCAGCTTTTTGTGCCTTTTTTGGAGAGGGGTGGGTCATCTATGGGGACCATTTGGGATCTCTCTCTCTCCCCCCCTCTCTCTGTGTAGCATGGCACGGCATCACCTCCCTCCAATGCCAACGCCCGCTGACCTTGTGTACCGTGCTGTCGCCTCCTCTTGACAACATGATGAATAGCTCAATCAGTGCACGCGCCCGACTCCACCTCCTACATCGAATATGCACAGAAGGGTGCGAACAGGCGAGGAGACGCCGCCTCACCAAGTGCCAGGAGTGATGGCGCGAAAACTCACAATGTCACTGAGTGTGTTTTGTTATGTGCCTATTGGGTGAAGGGAAAAGATAGGGAAGTGAGAGTGTTGATGAAATGATTACAGAGTGGCAGAGAGAGTGGAGGGGGTCTAGTGTTGAACAGCCGGCAGAAACCCTCCTTGTTTAACACAGTGGTACAATGCCTTAGAGAGAGAGTTCTACTCTTCGTTGGGTCTGGTTGTGTTTTTTTTTTCCACAGAGTCACACAACTTGTTCAGAGCCAGACTGCAGGCAATTCACAATCCTCAATGACAAATCACCACAAGTCATCTGGTTAGTTTCCACGGGAGATTGATATGATACGGAACTAAGTTGATTCTATGCAGTTTGAAGTGTGAAGGTGGAACTTAGAGTAGTTGCTTCTCAAGCACAAAGACAACTAGCCCGTGCAGGGAATAAACCTTTTGTTCATCAACCCAAACATCTACGAACACAAGTCCTCAAGCAGAAATCAGGAAACTCTTTAAAATCACTCACTGTGTAAATAAATCAAAAACAGCAAGGTTACATTGCCCTCTTTATAGGAGTAGGGTAGTCTCTGACATGTCCTGCTGATAAAGCAGTGTAAACAACCGAGATGGGTTTCAGCCCGAGAGACACAGTTTGAACTGCATCTTAGCACAGAAAAACCAGGGGCGTAATCACAATATTGCACATGTGGACTTTACGGGCAAATATGGTTTTTTTAAGATACACAGACAACCACATGAGCTGGTGTGCAACAATACCATACATATTGACATGCTTCAGATACATTAACCAAGCATGCACAAGGCGCTTCATATCTAGCCAATCTACTGCCTTTCTTCCTTATTCGCCCTGGCCCTCTCAACCTCCACATTCATTGTAGCAGTGCCCTATTGGTTTGAGGATGGGGGTTTTGAGAGGAGTGGGCCTATGTGTGTGAATTTAATCTTTCCTTTGGTTTCTTATGTTTCCCGGGGCCCCTGCAATTTCCCCCGGCTTTCATCTCTGTGCTCGGTAAGGCCAGATCATTTACACTCCGTGTTCACTTCCTGCTCCCACTCGTACGATCACACAGGCCAGCCAGCCGGCCACATCACACACACACTGCTTTAGTTGTGCAGAAAATATCAACTCCTAGAAGTGCCTAGAGTAGTTGAGTCAGGCATCTCACCTTCCTTCAGCTGGGTCATAACAGGTGTCTGGGTCTCCTTGGTGTACGACACTGTCTCTTTTGGAGGGAAGTCAACATGGGTGATCTTGGCCATGCCCAGCTTCAGAGGTCCACGCCTAAAAACAGAGCACATCTTCAGACACATGGAAGGGCCAAGGAGAGCTGAAATAATAACATGAACCTGGCCAGCCCAGACAAAGCACACAACAGTACTTTCACATTGCCATCTTTTCATTAGCACCTCAAAGCTGAAGTTGCCTTTAAGACAGTTGGGGGATTTTGTCTTCTGATAATCACTGATTAATGGAGAAGGAAAAGAAGGATAACAACGTGTATGTAGGTCAAAGAAAGATGCCACCAAGACACACACTTTCTTTCTGATATAAAATGATGGCTTTGAGAGGGTAAAGAAGAGCAACAACACTAGAGGTTGAAAAGAAGGTAGCGTCCAATACCGCAGCTCAGAGTCAGAGTGAAGCTGAAGCGTGGACGGGTCAGAGTCCCAGTGGAGAGTCCTGGTTAGTGTCACAGCAACAAGGCAGCATTAGTGAGAGAAAGCAGGCATAAACCAAGAGAGGATACAAGTTAGAACATATACACTCAACATGCCCACACTGAAAAACACAGGTAACAAAGCAAACTTGTGTTCAATTCACTACATTCATTTCAGAAACACTGCGTGAATTTTACGTAAGAGGGTGGGAAAACGAGGTTACCACAACAACCCTCTAGTAGGCACTTCTATAGAAAAAAACTCAAATAGAAAAAACAAGGACAGTATCTGTTTAAAATGCGTGGACACAGGTCCTGAGTGTGTGATGACACTGGGTGTAATGAGGCAGCCTGAGGGGCTGTTGAGGCCTGAACTGTGTCACACGAACGGCTTGAACTCCCATGTGAAGGAGCGCCCTGCGGGGGAAAACATGACCTCCATGTGTGTAGGAAATGGCCATGCTGCTGAGGGAAACGAGTCAACACGTAGGGCCTTGGGGTGGAGGAAGAGCTCCCTGGGCCTGATGGGACTCTGGGTGATCTAGACTTTCAGCAGAGGGACGGGGCTCTAATTAGGGGTTAAGAAGTCCCCCAGCCCTGCTGTTTTATTGTCCATTTAGGACCATCATAATGCAACAGCACACAAACAAAATAAACATGCACACTCTTAGCATAAGCTAGTCATCGTTCTCTTTAATGGTACTGTATATACCATGATGCAACACCATGCTTCAGATGGGATATTGTTAATGTACACTCTTAAAAGCATCAGCTTACCCTGTGTTGTGCTACATCAATCTAGAACAATGTGGAATCTCTTGCTCTGCAAAAACTAGTTGACTTTTACAAGTGCGCCATGCAAGGTTTTAAAATGTATGCAAAACCATGGCAAAGTGTTGTTGTTGGGCATTTGTGTGTTACTTTGAGAAGAAAATAACCCCCGTACTGTGTTTTCAAAACTGTACATGTTTATGGGCATAGTTTACAAGGCAAAAGGTTACATAAGCACGTGTCAATTTAGTAAAACTAATTCAACGATAGTTTCAATTTAATTGTAAGAACATTGGCAATATCTTACTAAAAACCTAGATACGCGATTACTGTTCCAGCTGTGACATGGATTTATAGGGAAGAGACCTGCTCAAACCTGTGATACACAAATCCTTCAAAATGACACAGACATTAGGAGAGACAGTCCCTCATTCATTCCTGCGATTAAAAGCCCTTGCATGCATCACAACCTAAATTACAGCAACGCTGCACTGTGCTTAGAGGATGAAGGCTCTTTGCAGAGAGAAATTAAAGCATTTTGTCATTAAAACATTAAACGGGGGGGTTTGTACCTGGGTCCCACGGCGCCATCGCCTGAGTCTTGGCTCCCTGCCTCGCTTGGTGTGCCCACGGATTTGCAGGTTGGAGACATGGGAGGAGGGACTAGATAGTGAAACAGACAGGTATCCTCTGTTACTACGCGCAGAAGCTGGCCTGGTCACAATGGCGCAAAAGTATGTAGTGTTGGGGTACCAGCAGTGGTAAAAATATATATATGTTAATGTCGCATGCAAAAACGCAAATAAGGAGTGGGTGTGAGCAGCACAAGAGAGAAAAGACAAAGACAAATTGTTATATTTCATGCCATTCACTGTGAAAATGCAAGTGAAAATTCAACAGTAAGACAAATATCAATAGTATTACAAACAACTAATCACACATCAGCATACCAAAAGTAAATGGATGAGACATGTTAGAGAAATTGAGGCAAAATTGAGGGTGTGTTGTCAAATTAAAAAATACAAAACAAGTATTTAATCATGTCACTGTCATATTTTTAAGCTATTCACATTTCGAGTCTAAGGAACCTTGGCAAGCCTTAGATTTATTTAATTAAATTTTCGGATTAATTCATAACATCAGTTCCCTACTTTTCTATCACAAAGCTTCTGGTTTACACACTGACAGGCCTAGCCAGCCATAAGGCAACATTAATTAATCTACTATGGACCACTTCTGCCCCCTTCTGTTAGCGTGGTGACAATGTTCTCTCACATAAATCTTGGTTTAGAAAAATGCATGTCAAGAGTCACTACACTAGAGGCCCAATACACTTTCTTGTAAAAAGCTAATGTACAGAGATTTGTAAAACCTCTAATACTGGTGGTACATGGTGTCTTACCAACAGGAACATCAGCTGATGTGATGCCCATGCTCTGCAGAAGGGCATCTGTCTCACGTCTCTTTTTCTCCAAGTCTGAGTCATCCATTGGGGTGGCATCTTTCTTCAGGTCAGCCTGGGAGAGAAGCAGGGCAGATACACAGTTAGTACCTGGCTGTAAACATGATGAATAGAGGGTTTGATGGAGCATTCGAGTCTGATAGTCTATCTTAGGCTAGTTTAATAAAACAATTAGTCTAGCTGTAGAATCTGTACATTTTTCATGGAATCAAAGCTATTGTTCCTCTTTCCACTCTGATGTCAAATACGCATACTCAGAGACTTTGAGCAGAATGTGCACTGCCATTTTGGTAGGTCTAGTTCAGGGGGTAATTAAAGTCCCTATAAGCATGTACTAACCTCTTTTTTTTTGCGCTCATCTTCCTTCCTTTTTTTCTCCTCCCTGATCTGAGCCAGGCGTTGCTTCTTCCTTTCAAGCTCCGCTTTTAGCTCGCTTTTGTCTGACATGATGCCAACACTGTAGGACACAAACACGTTTCAGAACAACAAGATAGGTGACCTACAGCATTTTACAGCAGTCTGTAAATCTGAAAACCCCATCATTTGTACAAGGTGTTATTTTTTGTCTCTCACAAATAGCCACGAGTTATGCTACACATTGGAATATAGTCTATAGTATGGTCAGAAGCAATTTAGCCTAGTGTACTTGAAAATAAATCACATTTCATGAGCTGCTCTGAAAGTGTAATAAGATCACTCCTTAGTTTCAACGTTTCCGATCAACGAGAAAAGCACCTGCTCCTTTGCACCTGTGATCTGCCAGGTCAAACCATTTAACTAGGGGGACCACTGCTAGATTTTTATCATGAATTAAGTTTCAGCAGGGCCCAGATGATAAGTTTCAAAAGCACACTCTACTGTCCAGACAGAGAAAGGTTGGATGCTCTTCCATTAGCAGGGTCCTGACCATCTGGGCTGTAAAATCCTCTTCTGGTCCAAAGCCCCATTCAAGGCTCTTTTGTCTACTCAACTCAAACCAACTTCACAGTGCACTCTTAGATAGATTAAGTTGATAATTTCAAGAGAGGCTTTATCATTTTGCATACAGCATTAATAAACCCTCATAACCTCCACAGCACCTGACCCTTTCCACACAGGGACCACTTCAAGACATTTGTCCTAATTGCACAATTTAAGACAATGAATGGAGGTCTGAGCTATCATATTGAAATAGATTTGTAAGCCTTCCTTTTCAGATGGTCTGCGCTGTGTGAAAACCATTGTACATTAAATTTGATCAACCTTGAGATAACAATGTGGTTGATGCAACTGTTTTTATTTAACTCATACATTTGAATTCTGCTGACAAAAACAGACAACATATGGTTTTTCAATAGGTGTTAATTGCAGACTTCTGCAAAAGGAAACGTTTTAAACTGCAGGCTAATACAAGGACTCTAGTTAGCTAACTCTTATAAAAGTATCTTACTGGTAAAAAATTATAATACTTTTAAAAACAGAAGTAAAGAGGTAATCTAGAGCTCCAACATAAACGATGCTGGCAAGAGTAGAGGCGAGAAGTAGTCTAGCCACCACAGACACTGTGGTCAAGCCATGACGAGTACTGAGCAGCATCTTCTTGCTTTGCTGTTACATAGCTAGCTAAAACGGGTTATAGAGACCAGCTAGCGAATGTTATCTTAAAATTCAACACATGCTTTTAAAAAACTGAGCTTTTTTGCTCGACTTGCAGGCCTGTTTATTTTCTAACACAATTTAACGCGTTAGCAAGTTAGCTGCGGCCCCACCCAGCCAATGAGCCAGTGAGGGAGTTCTATTAACCTGAGCCGCTGTGCACCGGGCTATGGCCCGTGAGAAGTAAACGGACAAATGCTGTGAGGGAGAAGCGCCATTCTCAAATCGAACAGTATTCTGCGCTGCTCGGGTCATGTTATCAACAAGGCAGCATGGTGCATCGTTCATATACAACATCTATTTTTCATAAAATATATGTTCGAATTGTCAAACTAGTTCTCATTGGGAAGGCAGATATATAACAGTCTACAACTGTTGTCGTAGTCCCGTTTAGCTCAGTTGGTAGAGCATGGCGCTTGCAACGCCAGGGTTGTGGGTTCGATTCCCACGGGGGACCAGTATGAAAATGTATGCACTAACTGTAAGTCGCTGTGGATAAGAGCGTCTGCTAAATGACTAAAATGTAAATGTTGTTTACGAAGCATGTGACTAATACAATTGGACTTTAAAGCAATTTTATCAAAAGTAACCACTTTTGCATGTGAGAACATAGAATCCAACTCATTACTCCACGTGCTTAACCTAACTACGTCACCTTTGTTTGTTTTTAGCAGACTTGGCCGTCGGACAGAGCAGGGGCACCTGGCTAACAAAAGCCCGGGAGGAAGCCCGGTTCCAAAACGAAAACAATCACTTTTCACCCGAACCAAACTCCTACAACCGGGGCAACCCGGGACTTAATCGAATCGCCTGACTGTGAGTAGTGACAGACAACATTTTTAAACTAGCGAGCTAAATCGCGAAGCTAGTTTAGCGAACGTTGTCTAGAATAATTGATGATGACTGACTTGGCATCCTGAGCTCTTCAAGTTGAAAGCATTGATTAGGTAGCTGACTCTTTCGCAAACAATTTCTAACTACCAATCTTTAACATAAGGTGTTATTTAAGTAGGTTTTATTTAAGCTTACGCTACCTCGTAACGTTAAGATTTTTAACTAGCTAGCTATATCACAATGAAGTGAGTTCGCTCGGCCTGCTACTGCTAGCCAGCCAACTCAAAGACAACGGAGGACTGGCATGGCGACTAAATCGCAACACACGTTTCTATTTAGCAACAATATGTAAAACAAAACAACAAAAAGTACGTTTCAATTGTAGTTTGGTAACAAACCTGATTTATCCTCGGCTTTCCAATCGCTTGAATCCAGGATCCTTTCCTAAACTTGGCACCAACACAACCGATGCGGAATAACGAATGCCGAAGAGGGACATTCAGATTGACATCCGCTGCCGATTTGCTTGCAATGAGTTTACTGCGCCAGTAGGGAGCACTGTCTGCTCAAAGTAGTAAGATCCCAGTGGCTACCAATAAAGATAAGTGTTGGTGGAGAGATAACATTTACATTTACATTTAAGTCATTTAGCAGACGCTCTTATCCAGAGCGACTTACAGTTAATGAGTGCATACCTTTTTCATACTGGAGAGAGATGCATGTCCTAGTCCTGATAATTTATCTGCATGCAATACTATGATTTGGATCCAAGAAGATGTGAAATTCTATTGACCCTACAGAAAATATATTTGAAAAAACATAGACCTAGTAATCATAATTCAGCAAAAATGTATAGGCTGCTATTGACATGTCTACAAAAAAATGCAGGTAATGCTATAACTTACTCAATCATTTGTAAAATATGCTTTAATTTTATGCATAAATCATGAATTCCTCACTGTATGAAATCCAGGTACATAGTGCATTGAACAAAGTAATGATGAACTTTGGGTTTACCTATATTGCCTTTAGGTAGGCCTATATGTAATATTACATTATATATTTTGGATTATAATAGATTCACCTCTCACATCAATGATGATCCCTTCCCTAAAGATGTGTTGGTTCTGTAATTCCTCCCTTAAATGAAAATAAAAACACTGAAGAATACAGTATGTAATCGTTATAAAAGCTATAAAAATGTAAGGAATATGTATTTGATTATTATTTGTCTAATCTTCAATAGGCTAGTTTAATCCTTTATTTATTACATTCAATGATATCAAATTGAACTGTGTAATTTATTTGTAAAAATTACAAAATATAAAAAACTGTTTAAAGGTCAACATTCTGGAATGGTTGGGAACAATTCCTCAAGGTGCTATTTGGGACAAAGGTTAATACAAAGGTTTACATTTGCTTTGGGACTGCCAGAACAGTAGATCCATGCAACGTTTTAAAGCATCAACAGACAGACAGAACCAGCAGTTGGTTTTCATGTTACTCAGTTGACCTGTCCTGAGTCCTCCAATTTACCACTCCTTCTCCTGGCATCTCCATTGCCTTCGGGGTCAATCGGGTCAGTTTGTTGTGACAGGGCAGTGCCCATTTTGGTGCCAGCTGACCCGCCCCCATAAGTTGGCAGGGAGCGCAGGACCTGCTCACTTGGGCGTTTCCAAGAGGGCCGAGTAGCGATCCAGAGAATGATTGCTCCAAAAACTACTATCAGTACTCCCAGCACATTTACAAAGTTGGCCTCTGGGGGAGAGTCCTTGTACTTGGGATCTTTCCTGAGAGAAAAAGAAGAGTTACCTATAGCTGTAATATAATTTTACGAAATGGGGTCTCTAAGTAACCAAGTTTAGTATATTTCCTGTATTTCCTGCCTTGTAATACTTACAGGCCAAAAATGAGTTTCTCTGTGATGCCCATAAGTGCTGTGGCTATGACACTGGCAAAGATGAACAGTCCACTGTAGATGTGCAGGGGCATAAATGCTGCTCTCAGGTATATCGGGGTGATGGGTATCAAGTATATACACACTCCCAGAACAAGCTGCTCAGTAAAAGAGGAAAGAACATCAGGAAACTGTCAAGCATTGTAAGCATGTGGTATCCCTGTCCTACTGTGGCATCCATGCATAGAACTTTAGTTATGTAGTAGGAAAAATGATGAAGAATAATGCTTTATGACAAAGCTTTATAACAATGTAATAGATATTATGAAGCAATCATTAGGGACATTTCTATAGCATCATATAGTAGGCTACATGCAGTGCTTTACTTGGGAAGGAGCTCACTACTGCTTGAGCTCCTGTTCCTCTTCGAAAATATTAGTGCAAAAGTATTGTGGAGCTCCTGCACTTAAATATAAACAATACCGGCACCCAAAATGAGTACCAGAACCTATTTCAGTCCAAGTCAAGCACTGGCTACATTATATATTTTAGGTGTGCTTACCTGTAGTGAATATAGTATCACAGCTGCTAGCCCCACCCAGCTGTGCAGGCTATACATGTTGGGGATGTTTTGTTCATTGTGGAAGTCAAATACTGCTACCAGAGATATGACAGCGAAAATGAAGGCCAGTATGTTTAAGCCAGCATGAATAAACTTCATCATTAACTTGCTGCACTTCCAGGTCCATGGCAACCTATACACGACAATGGCTGAAACAGAAACAATCACTTATTCAACTTATTAATCATGAAAATGCAAGTAATTGAATGGGAATAATACACCCTCAAATAATACATCCTCAGGGATGAGCAATTCCTGCTATAAATACCAGATGTTGCAACATCCTGTTTTGACAGAATCACTATGAGGTATACTTCTAAACATAAAATAAAGCCATAATCTCATTATGTAGTTTAATTTTGTTTGTCAAGTGTGTGGGTAATTGTAATATAATCATTTTTTAACTAATGTTAGTGCATACCAATTAAAGTTGCTGTGTCATTCAAGTTAATTAGGCTACACTGAAGGAGGTAATGCAAATTAGTCTGGAATGTACTTTTGTAAACGATCAAAGGGTCCTATTGTTTTTGGCTACTCAGTCAGTAACTTTACTCAGAATTGCATCAGGGTAACAAATTACCATAGAGCACTTAACATTTGTCTACAAAAAAACTATTGAAAATGAAACCAATAACAGGCTATTTCTACGAAACATTGACACGTTTCATAATGTATCTTTCGTTCAATAACAGTACCCCTGACGTTACAGCGTTGCATGGCAGATTAATTCACGAACTTCACTGCTTGTTGAAATAATTTAACTTTATGTATTGACAGACCTCCATCGCTTCAGCTTTTACTGAATGATGTATGTACAGAAGAGAGAAAAACACAAACTTCTCACCAATTCCCTGCATAAAAATGAACCCAGTAACGATTAAAACAGGGTGCCAATTGAATTCGGCCAGTCCTCCATCCCATGCTAAACCTTCCCTGAAGTAGAATACCCATCTCAAAACAAAAATTATCGACACAAAACCAACCGACACAGCTGCGGACAGAGCGAACAGGAACTGCTTGAAATTCTCCATCGCCATCTCTAACGAACGCACTCCAACACTGGACTTAAGGAATTTCAAGAGGTTACTCGGGGGGGATGGGTCATGACTCTTCTCCATAACAGAAGGTCTGAATGTTTTCAACTACCAACGTTTTGTAACCTCAGGTTGTTACAAAAGCGCCAGACACAACAGTTATTATGGAAGCCCATTCCCGCCACAATTATTTATATATTTTTATGTCGATATTAACTAGACATTTCAAGGTACGCAAGTCAAATTTTCGAGATATTTATTCGAAATATGGGGATATGCAAGTAAATATTTCTAGATACTAACTCGATATTTTGAGATAGACCATATTCATAGGTTATATTTCTTCATTTGTAGCATTGTGTGGTGATTTCAGAGGTGGCACCACAGGTCCCAAAGTGGTGGTGTGGGGGGGTTAGGGTGGTTAAGGAGGTCGTCGGGTAAGGTCGTCGGGTAAGCTTGGCGTCGGGTAAGCTTGGCTTTACACATAGCTTGGGCTTTGTCGAGTAAGGCTTAAACTATGTATTTAGATTGTAGTTAGGTATTGTAGGTAGTTATTGTGGGTTGTTGTATGTAATTATTGTAGGTTAGTATTGTATTCGGCTGTGCCCAGCGTAGCCCAGCGTAGCACGAAGCTAGCTAGCTAACCCACCACCGGGACTAGCTGGCGAGTAGCTATTAGCAACGGTATAGTTATTTCACGCCTGAGAGTGCCTGTAATTACGCCAGCTGGCTGCCTACAATAATTACATACAATAATTGCCTACCATTCAGCTGTTTCCTAACCTCATTGTCTGAACCGTTAACGTTAGGTAGCAAGTGGCTACTGTGCTTGAAATATTAGCTAGCTTGTTGCTACCTGGATAGCTACTAGTAAACAATAGCTGGAACGACCGTGCGAACAGACGCGAACTGGCTGAGTCAATTCAGTGGCTAGCTTTGCACTTGGCTAGCTAACAGTAGCTGCTAGGGGTAAGTCATAACCTACATTTGTGTTTTGTTTTTTTACATATTGATAGCCCGAGTCGCTCAAGGAATTTGGGACATGGGTGACTAGTTAACGTTAGTTTGGCTCTCTCTGTGTGTTCGTGCCGTGAAAGGAGGGGTTCTTCTTTGTCTGAAAGCAATGGCTAGCTAGTTTGCTAACTATTCTAGCTAACTAACTGGCTGAATAAGTTGACGACGGACTCGCTCAAGCTGTCGGGACTAACCCACAACGTTAGACACGGACACGAACGATCTGCTTGCACGTTGATACACTGGTGGTTTGTTGTGGCAGAGTATTGGCGCTAAACCGTGTTGCTGGAGTCCGGCATGCTAGCTGGCTGTGGCGTCATATGACTTGATGCCCGGACGGTTTTCACGGAATAATACTGCACCTAGTTAGCTAGCTGAATAAACTGAGTTAGTCTATTCCTAGAAACATTGAACCGCTGTAGTTTACAACAATTATAGTTTCTGAGGTGGAAGTTGGGAGAGTTATATTTGGGAGTTGTGCTGAGGGAGGCCCCGCTCTCTCCTTTCCCAGATGTTTAGTTCATTTCATTCCGATCTCCTCTGCATTATTGTAGCCATTTGCTGCAGCCTGTCAACTATGCCTCTGCCTATCCCTGTTCTCTCCTCTCCGCACAGGCTACACAAACGCCTCACACCGCGTGGCTGCTGCCTCTCTAACCTGGTGGTCCCTGCACGCACCATTCACCTGGAGTTCCAGGTCTCAGGCAGCCTCTGGAACTGCCGTTCTGCTGCCAACAAGGCAGACTTCATCCCAGCTTATGCTACCCTCCAGTCCCTCGACTTCTTGGCGCTGACGGAAACATGGATTACCACTGAAAACACTGCTACTCCTACTGCTCTCTCCTCGTCTGACCATGTGTTCTCGCATACCCCGAGAGCATCTGGTCAGCGGGGTGGTGGCACAGGAATCCTCATCTCTCCCAAGTGGACATTCTCAATCTTTCCCCTAACCCATCTGTCTATCTCCTCATTTGAATTCCATGCTGTCACAGTCACTAGCCCATTTAAGCTTAATATCCTTGTCATCTATCGCCCTCCAGGTTCCCTTGGAGAGTTCATCAATGAGCTTGACGCCTTGATAAGTTCCCTTCCTGAGGATGGCTCACCCCTCACAGTTCTGGGGGATTTCAACCTCCCTACGTCTACATTTGACTAATTTCTCTCTGCCTCCTTCTTTCCACTCCTCTCCTCTTTTGACCTCACCCTCTCACCGTCCCCCCTACTCACAAGGCAGGCAATACGCTTGACCTCATCTTTACTAGATGCTGTTCTTCTACTAATCTCACTGCAACTCCCCTCCATGTCTCCGACCACTACTTTGTATCCTTTTCTCTCTCGCTCTCCTCCAACACTACTCACTCTGCCCCTACACAGATGGTAATGCGCCGTCGCAACCTTCGCTCTCTCTCTCCCGCTACTCTCTCCTCTTCCATCCTATCATCTCTTCCCTCTGCTCAATCCTTCTCCCTCCAATCTCCTGATTCTGCCTCCTCAACCCTCCTCTCCTCCCTTTCTGCATCCTTTGACTCTCTATGTCCCCTATCCTCCCGGCCGGCTCAGTCCTCCCCTCCAGCTCCGTGGCTTGATGACTCATTGCGAGCTCACAGAACAGAGCTCCGGGCAGCTGAGCGGAAATGGAAGAAAACTAGACTCCCTGCGGACCTGGCATCTTTTCACTCCATCCTCTCTACATTTTCTTCATCTGTTTCTGCTGCTAAGGCCACTTTCTACCACGCTGAATTCCAAGCATCTGCCTCTAACCCTAGGAAGCTCTTTGCCACATTCTCCTCCCTGCGGAATCCTGCCTTTGATACTGTGAACCATCAGATCCTCCTCTCCACCCTCTCCGAGCTGGGCATCTCCGGCGCGGCTCACTCTTGGATTGCGTCCTACCTGACCGGTCGCTCCTACCAAGTGGCGTGGCGAGAAGCTGTCTCCGCACCACGTGCTCTCACCACTGGTGTCCCCCAGGGCTCAGTTCTAGGCCCTCTCCTATTCTCGCTATACACCAAGTCACTTGGCTCTGTCATATCCTCACATGGCCTCTCCTATCATTGCTACGCTGACGACACACAACTAATCTTCTCCTTTCCCCCTTCTGATAACCAGGTGGTGAATCGCATCTCTGCATGTCTGGCAGACATATCAGTATGGATGACGGATCACCACCTCAAGCTGAACCTTGGCTAGACAGAGCTGCTCTTCCTCCCGGGGAAGGACTTTCTGTTCCATGATCTCGCCATCACGGTTGACAACTCCGTTGTGTCCTCCTCCCAGAGTGCGAAGAGCCTTGGCGTGACCCTGGACAACACCCTGTCTGTCGTTCTCCACTAACATCAAGGCGGTGACCCGATCCTGTAGGTTCATGCTCTACAACATTCGGAGAGTACGACCCTGCCTTACACAGGAAGCGGCACAGGTCCTAATCCAGGCACTTGTCATCTCCCGTCTGGATTACTGCAACTCGCTGTTGGCTGGGCTCCCTGCCTGTGCCATTAAACCCCTACAACTCATCCAGAATGCCGCAGCCCACTGGCTATATGGTGAATGCACCAATTTGTAAGTCGCTCTGGATAAGAGCGTCTGCTAAATGACGTAAATGTAAAATGTAAATGTGGGGAATTGTTTTCCAGGGGCCCAGAGTTTTTCCTGATCTGGTAGGTTTACTTAACCAGGTAAAACTCTGGACCCTAGTTGTAGGCCAGGGTATGACAGAGTTCAAAAGGTACTTGCACTCAAACCATGAAAAGGAATAACCCAGGGAGGCCAAGATGCAAAAATAATATACTTAATTTAATCCATGCTCGAAATAATACAAAGGGTGGCAGTGCAAAGTGTTTAAAATAAAACAAAAAATAGCAATAAAGGAATAGTAATAAACCAGCTGTAAAACGGTTTTATATGGGCTATTACAGTACCAGATTTTTTCTAATCAGGTCATATGTTATTAAAAAACTCCTGGAAAAACTCCTGGCCCTTGGGAGGGCTTATTTACACAAAAAGTATGATTAGACAATATAACAAACAGGGCTGAGCTTGATTTATGCAGGGTTGCATTGTGTAGGCCTTTGCATCTGTAATTAAAGAGTTACTCACACAGTATGTCATCACTATTGTGTTGATTAATTCCAGTCAATCATTTTGGATAGAAAAGGTCTAGGTAGCCTAGCCACCCGAAGTCACACAAATAAATGGGCCTATTTTAGACTATAAATACATAGCTTAGGCTATGCTATACATGACGTTACCGCTTCGTTTCCCTTGGCCAGAGGGGATCAGAGTGCATAGGCTTCTCTAGGCTACCTGCAGCTGTGTTTATAAGTAGACTACAGCTGATCAGACTAAAGCACAGATTAATTGTGCACGAGTTGACAAATCATGAGGCAAATCAGTCTAAAGAACAGTACTTTGTCCCTCTTTTCAACGCTTTGCGTCAATATTTTTTATGAAGCTGAATCAAAAGTGCTGGGGCAAATGCCAGCTCGCCACACATTTGCCAGCGGCCCTGCTGTGCTGATCTCTGCAAATTAAGAAACATATCCTCAATTTTGATTATCTAAAATGTTTGACTTACATGCATCTTGACATTTTTGGGTGGCGGGAATGGGCTTCCATGCAGTTATAAAACAGATCAGAAAACCTAAATTCACAGCTCTTCTTAGATGATCAAACATGTACAACTATGTTTTTCATTTAATTTAGAAATTGAGTGACTTAATTCATACAGTGGCTTGCGAAAGTATTCACCCCCCTTGGCATTTTTCCTATTTTGTTGCCTTACAACCTGGAATTAAAATTGATTTTTTTGGGGGTTTGTATCATTTGATTTACACAACATGCCTACCACTTTGAAGATGCAAAATCTTTTTTATTGTGAAAGAAACAAGAAATAAGACAAAAAAACAGAAAACTTAAGCATGCATAACTATTCACCCCCCCAAAGTCAATACTTTGTAGAGCCACCTTTTGCAGCAATTACAGCTGCAAGTCTCTTGGGGTATGTCTCTATAAGCTTTGGCACATCTAGCCACTGGGATTTTTGCCCATTCTTCAAGGCAAAACTGCTCCAGCTCCTTCAAGTTGGATGGGTTCCGCTGGTGTACAGCAATCTTTAAGTCATACCACAGATTCTCAATTGGATTGAGATCTGGGCTTTGACTAGGCCATTCCAAGACATTAAAATGTTTCCCCTTAAACCACCCAAGTGTTGCTCTAGCAGTATGCTTAGGGTCATTGTCCTGCTGGAAGGTGAACCTCCGTCCCAGTCCCAAACTCCGGAAGACGGAAACAGGTTTCCCTCAAGAATGTCCCTGTATTTAGCGCCATCCATCATTCCTTCAATTCTGACCAGTTTCCCAGTCCCTGCCGATGAAAAACATCCCCACAGCATGACGCTGCCACCACCATGCTTCACTGTTGGTGTTCTTGGGGTGATGAGAGGTGTTGGGTTTGTGCCAGACATAGCGTTTTCCTTGATGGCCAAAAAGCTCAATTTCAGTCTCATCTGACCAGAGTACCTTCTTCCATATGTTTGGGGAGTCTCCCACATGCCTTTTGGCAATCATGGTGCCGCTTGCTTGTTGGTGCCCCTTGCTTAGTGGTGTTGCAGACTCTGGGGCCTTTCAGAACAGGTGTATACAGTGCTATGAAAAAGTATTTGCCCCTTTTCTAATTTTCTCTACTTTTGCATAATTGTGATACTGAATGTTATCAGATCTTCAACCAAAACCTAATATTAGATAAAGGGAACATAAGTGAACAAATAACACAACAATTACATATTTATTTAATTTATTCCATAAACAAAGTTATGCAACACCCAATTCCCCTGTGTGAAAAAGTAATTGCCCCCTTACACTCAATAACTGGTTGTGCCACCTTTAGCTGCAATGACTCCAACCAAATGCTTCCTGTAGTTGTTGATCAGTCTCTCACGTCGCTGTGGAGGAATTTTGGCCCACTCTTCCATGCAGAACTGCTTTAACTCAGTGATGTGTGGGTTTTCAAGCATTAACTGCTCGTTTCAAGTTCTGCCACAACATCTCAATTGGGATTAGGTCTGGACTTTGACTAGGCCATTTCAAAACTTCCAATTTGTTGCTTTTTAGCAATTTTCATGTAGACTTGATTGTGTGTTTTGGATCATTGTCTTGCTGCATGACCCAGCTGCGCTTCAGCTTCAGCTCACAGACGGATGGTCTGACATTCTCCTGTAGAATTCTCTGATACAGAGCAGAATTCATGGTTCCTTCTATTAAGGCAAGTCGTCCAGGTCCTGAGGCAGCAAAGCATCCCCAAACCATCACACCACCACCACCATGCTTGACCTTTGGTATGATGTTCTTACTGTGGAATGCAGTGTTTGGTTTTCGCCAGGCATAAATGGGACCCATCTCCTCCAAAAAGTTGACTCAAGTTTGCCAAAAAGCACCTGGATGATCATCAAGACTCTTGGAAGAACGTTCTATGAACAGATGATTCAAAAGTATAACTTTTTGGACGACATGGTTCCACTTATGTTCCCTTTATCTAATATTAGGTTTTGGTTGAAGATCTGATAACATTCAGTATCACAAATATGCAAAAGTAGAGACAATTAGAAAGGGGGCAAATACTTTTTCATAGCACTGTATATACTGAGATCATGTGACACTTAGGTGGACTTTATTTAACTAATTATGTGACTTCGGACGGTAATTGGTCGCACCAGATCTTATTTAGGGGCTTCATAGCAAAGGGGGTGAATACATATGCACGCATCACTTTTCTGTTATTTATTTTCTAGAATTTTTTGAAACAAGTTATTTCTTTCATTTCACTTCACCAATTTGGACTATTTTGTGTATGTCCATTACATGAAATTTAAATAAAAATCCATTTAAATTACAGGTTGTAATGCAACAAAATAGGGAAAACACCAAGGGGGATGAATACTTTTGCAAGGCACTGTATGTCCTAAAAACAAAATGCAGAAGTAGCCCAGTTAGCCAACAATTGTTTTGGAAGAACTATTTCAGACACTTTATTAGACTACCAACAACATCTTGAAAAGAACAACAGCATGACAACATGTAGTCCTTATTGGGAAAGAAAGTGTAAAAAATTACTTTTACAAAAACAGCTTCAACGGGGCTATTTACTTGAGGAATCTTTTTGAATAACATCATTAGCAGTTGGAAGGAATGTCTCAACTTCACTCATCTGCTTGTCCACGACTGATTTTGTAGACATGGCAGCAAAAGTTATTATTCTTCGTCTGTTCAATATGAACAATTGTATCTCTGTCAAAGAACAGCTCGTGGCTGTAAGTCTGAAACAAGAAAAGAGAATACATTAATAAATCATTTGAAAAGGAACGTTTTCCCACATTTTCTTCCTTTACACTAGCCTTGTTCGACCATTGTGATCTCGCAAGCTGACATTCTGTTGAAACAAAATGAGAGTGCAATGGTCAGGATGGCGGATCCGGCTACATTTACACAATATTATAAAGCACTAACCACATCCCATGACTCCACAAGTGGAACCCTCTTCAGTAACGCTCCAGTGTTGTTGTCATGGAGTCTGACGTGGGCTTTCCCCTCATCCTCTCTGTGGGTCACCTCCACAACAGCCAGAAGATCAAGCTCATCCTCATACTCCACCATCCGGAATGTCTTTGAAGTAGCAAGAGGCATCAACAAAAACACTCACCAGCAATAACCAATATGCCTATATGGAATGCCACTGAAATGTCATTCAAAGTAATTTAGTCAGGAGTCAGGTCAGGACAATAGTGCAACTTCTCATCAGTATACATAAGCTACACATTAACTGCAGTGAGGCAACTTTTGCAATGGGACTTCTATATAAAATGGATTGGGCTGAAATTATACAGTCTAAACCTAATCCTTTAGAATGTACCTCTTGGTCTGGGTCATCATCCAGCTGATGAAATCTTCTCTTCACTGTGCGGCCTGAGGAGGTGACACTGATCTGGGAGGCAGCCTCCAGTGGATAGAAGAAGAGAGGTTTTATGAATCCATCACAGGAAGAGAAGCACTTTTCACCCTTCTATCATTATGATGGAGAAAATATATCTAATTTAAAATGTATTATGACCAATGGATAAAAAGGTGCCAAAACACTATGTTAACTCACATTGTCTCGTTGCGCTGTGATGGAAAACTCCTTCACTATATCGAACACAGTGTCACTCTCCAGTTCACTCAGAATTTTCAGCACACTGGTGGAAAGTATTCAATATTCAGTAAAGGCATAAGAGAAACGTCATTGTGTGAAATCTGATTGATGAATAGCACTGACCTCAATACCATAAAGTAGCAGTGTAAAGCATGGTCTTATGGACAAGGGTTTTAAACTCACTTTATGGTGCTAGGTCCAACATGGATGATTCTTCCTGAGTCATCAGGATGGAAGTAGATCCAGTCAGACTCCAGAGAACAGCACTTCATGTCTTGTATTCCATGCTTTGCCTATTTAGAAATGTGTACAGCGGGAATATTACAGTTATTTGCACTGGGTATGACAACTACAGAACACTTTGGACTTTTACTGTAATTTACTGTAATTCTCTTGATCAGAGTTTGCCAAATGAGTGTGTGGATAATGATTTAGCAGAAGCTTTCATTCAAAGCAACTTAGTACCCAAAGTATTTGTCAGCCACGCATAAATTGACTCGACAACATTGGTGCTGCCAGCACCATGCTCCAACCAGCTGAGCCATCAAAACATCCTTTTATTGGGGATCATTTGTCTTTCTGAGTAATACATTTGTTGTGTCAGTTAAAGACAATGCCTGTCAAAGACATCTGCAGCTCTCTGAAACTGACATGCTCAAAAGGCACACTAGCAGCAGGATACTTAATATGCTTAAATAGTCTCACAATTCAGGAGACTTATTTGCGACCCATTCAATGTGTAGTGCATAAAGATAGATATGTACGAGTATATTACCAGGGTGTTATCCTTGAGAGAACAGATGCGGTACGACCCCTGGTGTTTCTTATGGGGTAGGGTGAAGATATAGTGCCATGGATGGCCTCCGATCTGAACTCCATTATCAAAGCATGACACCTCAAACAGCACTGGGGGGCACTCTGTGGGGGAACATTTTGAAAAAAAATCACTAAGGGTCCCCTGAAGCACTTCTGCAGATGGATAGACAAATGAATGGTTGGAAAATCTGAGGGACAGAAAGATGGATAGACAGATAATCACCTACCGTTGATGTGGATATTCACTGGAATGCCAAATGGAGCTTCTCCCACAGTTTTACCGCCTTCTGAATGACACTGCTCCCCAATAACCAATTCCTTGGTTATGTACTGGCAAAGAAAGAACAATCGATAAATGTTTTGAGAAATAATGGAACATAGAGTGTGTAGACAATCTGAACATTTTAAGAAGCATCCATTAAAACCACTGAAATGTTATAGTTAATCATAAATTCACACCTTATTCAGAATGTCTTCAAAGCTATAGAGCTTCACAGTCTTGGTACTGTGAGAAACTGCAAGGACCCCTTGGGACAGAACTACATCAATGACAGTGCTTCCAAATATCTGAAATGACAGAGACATACAGTGCATTCGGAAAGTATTCAGACCCCTTCCCTTTTTCCACATTTTGTTATTTTACAGCCTTATTCTAAAATGGATTCAATTGTTTTACACACAATACCCCATAATGGCAAAGCCAAAACAGGTTTTGGGACATTTGGGGAATTGTAAAAAATATATATATCACATTTACACAAGTATTCAGACCCTTTACTCAGTACTTTGTTGAAGCACTTTTGGCAGCGATTACAGCCTTGAGTCTTCTTGGGAGAGTCGCTGCACAGCTATTTTCAGGTCTCTCCAGAGATGTTCGATCGGGTTCAAGTCCGGGCTCTGGCTGGGCCACTCAAGGACATTCAGAGACTTGTCCTGAAGCCACTCGGGCGTTGTCTTGGCTGTGTGCTTAGGGTCGTTGTCCTGTTGGAAGGTGAACCTTCAGCCCAGTCTGAGGTCCTGAGCGCTCTGGAGCAGGTTTTCATCAAGGATCTCTCTGTACTTTGCTCCGTTCATCTTTCCCTCTATCCTGACTAGTCTCCCAGTCCCTGCCGCTGAAAAACATCCCCACAGCATGATGCTGCCACCACCATGCTTCACCGTAGGGATGGTGCCAGGTTCCCTCCAGACGTGACGCTTGGCATTCAGGCCAAAAAGTTAAATCTTGGTTTCATCAGACCAGAGAATCGTATTTCTCATGGTCAGAGTCCTTTAGGTGCCTTTTGGCAAACTCCAAGCGGGCTGTCATGTGCCTTTTACTGAGGAGTGGCTTCCGTCTGGCCACTCTCCCATAAAGGCTTGATGGGTGGAGTGCTGCAGAAATGGTTGTCCTTCTGTAAGGTTCTCCCATCCACAGAGGAGCTCTGTCAGAGTGACCATCGGGTTCTTGGTCACCTCCCTGATTAAGGCCTTTCTCCGACGATTGCTCAGTTTGGCCGGGTGGACAGCTCCTGGAAGAGTCTTGGTGGTTCCAAACTTCTTCCATTTAAGAATGATGGAGGCCACTGTGTTCTTGGGGACCTTCAATGCTGCAGAAATGTTTTGGTACCCTTCCCCAGATTTGTGCCTCGACACAATCCTGTCCCGGAGCTCTATGGACAATTCCTTCGACTTCATGGCTTGGTTTTTGCTCTGACATGCACTGTCAACTGTGGGACCTTATATAGACAGGTGTGTGCCTTTCCAAATCATGTCCAATCAATTGACTTTACCACAGGTGGACTCCAATCAAGTTGTAGAAACATCAAGGATGATCAATGGAAACAGTATGCACTTGAGCTCAATTTCAAGTCTCATAGCAAAGGGTCTGAATACTTATGTAAATAAAATGTTTTTAATTTTTAATAAATTTGCTAAAAAATCTAAAAAATTGTTTTTGCTTTGTCATTATGGGGTATTGTGTGTAGATTGATGAGGATTTTTATTTATTTAATCCACTTTAGAATAAGGCTGTAACGTAACAAAATGTGGGAAAAGGGAAGGGGTCTGAATACACTGTACAACAGATAAATATATCATTACAAAAATACATGACTTAAAGAAACCTTAAGAAACAAAATGTTGCATACACTTTTGTTGATCTCAAGAACGCCCACAAGTTGCAGGGGGAAAATGCGGAACACGGCGAGGTACAGCAAGGTGTTTTGGTTGAAACCTGCCTGTGAGAGTTAGGATAGGAAATAAGTGAATACTTATCAGATTTCACCAGTCACAAAAGAGAAAAACTACATGGAATGGTTCTACTATACAAAGGCTAATTCTAAGATGAATGGGCATATCAGACTAGTGGAAACCACACCTGTCTTGCTGAAGATGTCACTTTATTCTGAATGGACTTGACATAAAATGTCTCCTGCGATACATCCCAGCCAAGGTATCTGATATCGAAAAAATTTGTCATGTTAAGTAAAATAAGTGGTTACCTGCAACAAGATGAACCACAATAATAATAAAAAGAGATCTGTTGGGTTCATGATTTGTGGAAGAAATGTTTATTGTACATCACATACAACTGCCATTTACCTGAACTTGTAATGTGGGGACAAGTAAACTTTCTCCAATTGTTGTCCTGTCACAGCTGAGAACCGATACAGCCAATTATTGCCGGTCAAGGCCAAGAGGCTAGGTTTTTGATCTGACGGTGTTGGCAACCCTTTGTCCTATGGGGGTAAACATAATGATGGTTAATTAGGATAACACTAGTACAGCACTCTGTTTATATCATTTATACACATTTACAATGACATTTAATGAACTTTATTCATCCCCAAGGGGGCATTTATTGCTGTCAGAAATAGTTATAACGGACAATACAACATGCACTTTATAAATACAAAAAGCAAAGTACAGTACATTCTCTAGTCTATAGTCCAATAGTCCACAGCGATGCTGTAGATGGAACTGGAAGTGATATATATGGACTTCTTAGGAATTCTATGCTGTTGAGACCTGTTACATTTCTATACAGCAACCGTGAACTGGTTAAGATGGAAAATATTAGTTCACTTACAAGAGGGCACTGGCATAGCAATGCATCTTCAATCTTCTCCGTTTTGGACCGCTTGGGTAATTCATACAGAAGTTGTGGCTCAGATGGAAGGCTGAAAATGATATTTTTTATTTAAAAAAGAAGTACAGTAGTTCCTAAAGGTACTCATGTCATGAACCATAACAATGCCACATAATGTAGTTTGAAAATAAAATATACACATTACCTACTGAAGCAGCACTGATAATTTTCAAAATAAATCCTCCCACTCTCATAAAATATAGTGGATTTCGAGGACTTGGTCCAAACTTTGGTGAAGTCTTTGCTGTCCTAGAGTAAATGAATAAAAGCCATTACTCAGATTTATTTTTGTGGAATTAATATATTCAATTACTTAATACATTGCACTTCACATACCTGGAGGACAATACCCCTGAGAATCTTCAAGTTGAGTTTTGACAAAGTGCCAGCATCAAAAATGCCTCTAGATCTGAAGTCAAGGTAGGCTGCAACATTTTCCCCTCTCAGCTGAGGCATCACTAGGGGGCGCTCAATGCACAGAGGATTGTCCACTCCACACAATAACACCAGTGTGTCCAAAACAAAGCAAACGCAATTCAACTGTTATCCACGTCGGTATTCGATACTCCAACCATTTCAATGATTCATTTACAAACAAATACTACGTATACACAAACCTCGTCCATTAGATAACGATAATTAAATGGGCATAACTAACTATCACGACTGCTAAAATGACGTGTCCTTAGCGTCAGATGCACAGTACACAGCGATCACAATATAGAGCCAGATATTTCACCGGATGTATAAATGTGAAGCATCCGGTTGGCGTTTCCGCTCACTACCAAATATGGTGATGAGAGGAAGCCCAGTGGCCGGCAGTGGGAGACTATAGAGCAAGATGGATTTTGGCCGGCATTCTTCAAATTTTCAACATTTGATCTCCATATAGTTTTCGGTTTCCAAAACTATCATCTGTAACAAACAGAGTGGACTGCGATTTGTAGACGTTACCCTTTGCCAATGTTTAAAAAATTTGCATCGTTTAGAAGGAGTGCAAGGGCGAATTTAATTATTTCACATGCGCACATAGTAGGCGTTCCCTCCGCCTTCCCCTTCCTCCTCCTCCTCTTCTTCTTCTTCTTCTTCTTCTTATTTTTCTTTTTCTTCTTCTTCTTTGGTATAATGGCGTTCGCAACAATTATATGTGCATTCCGCCACATACTGTACAGGTGGATAATAAAGATCCGAAAAGGAAAAAAAGCGGGGTAATTCTATTTTATTTTTTAATACAAACAAAATAATATTCCATACAAACTATCAATAACGAATTGTAATTAAACTAAATCAGCCTGCTTTTCTGTTTTAATCAGGTCCCTACACAGGCTCAGAAGGATCCTGCCGTTAAGCCCAAAAACATCTCGGCTGCAGATATAATGATGTCCAGCTTCTTGGACTTCTTGGACACTTGTGCAGTACAATTAATAACTGTGGCTATAAATGCTACAAAATCCACCTTCTTCACAATAAGTGTATCCAGACCACTTAATTGACTTATAACATATCTTCTTCAGAACTCTTTTCACCGCCTCCACATAGGAGATTTGCTGTACAGCCCTGATCCTTGACTCATCAACCTCTTTCACCCTAACAGGGCACTCAGGGAATTCAGAAATATGAACCCCACCACAGTTGCAACATTTTACATTCACAGTCTCTTCAATAACATATTCATTCCGTCTGCAAACACTTGACACATGGCCAAACGTTTTACATTTCTTGCATTGCATCGGGTTTTGTACAAATGCTGGTAAATACTCATCAAACAGCAATAATACAGATAAACTTTGCTCCTTTTCTCCATTCTCCATACGGGTCAAGCGACTTGAATTAACTACTCCTGATTATCAATGTCAAATACAGAAACTCAAGGGGTTTATATAGAAACACAAAACTGCTTAGTCATGGTTGGTTCCACCCCTCCCTGGCAGATCAGGGCATCATAAGCTATCTTGTTTTCTTCTTGTGGCCAGGTGTATTGGGTGTGTAAGGTTATAGCACACAAACAAGTGATAACGGCAGTTCCGTTTAGTCCTTTCTCTACCAAGCTAACCTCCGTACTCTTCTAACTCCCCACAGCTGTGTCCCTGGAAGATAGTAAAAGAACAAGATGGGCTGAAGAACTGTGATCACTTCTCAGAGGCTCTTTGTCTTATGCTGTGTGACCAGGTTACTCAGAAGCAAAGAGAAATTGAAGCAATACGTCTATCTGTTCCTCAAGTTTATCTCTATCCCATGTCCTTGACTACACGCCTAGACCAGCTGCGGGGAGTGAACGTGGAATAGATGAACCATCCTTTCTCAGTTGCACAGCATTGGTACTGAAGAAATGTATCTACTATTGTTAAGCATATGAATTTTTAACTATTAATCTTAAACAAATCAGGTAAATACGTGATTTTTCTCTCACACGGTCCGCTTCATGCAACGATAATTTCGCGAGCCACAATGCGCGCTCCTTTTCCTCTTTAGATATACACACGATATCAACACTATACCACTCCTGGTTACTGTTTCTGTATGATATGTTAGATTAAAGAATAAAGACAGACACAAATGTCAAGTTCAATAGCCACGTTCAAGTATTATCCCAACATACAGGGTCCGGGGAACAGCCCAGCTAGTTGATTACCTATCTACTAGACTCCGTAACATCATCCTTTTCAATAGAAAGTGCTAACGTAACAGCACAACATTATGTTCTTAACAGTCAAGTCATAACAAATGAAAATGCATTACATTTTATTTTTACCTCAGTTGTCGTCTTCCTCTTTTTTAAAATTATTTTTTATATATATAACAGAGGACAGGTTAACACAGTCCCTTTTTTACAGAGTAAGCCTGTCTGGTGGCTTACACAGCCGACCCACCCGTGAGTAAGTGTGGGCTCTGACAGGGGTAGGACTAGGGCCAGGAGCCTTAGAGCTTGGTGGGGTAGAAGCCTCACCCTCGGTAAGCTCATGTCTAAATTCTGTGCCCCTTGCCCTTAGGCCTGGACTGTGATCCAGCTCATATACAGTGAGGGAAATAAGTATTTGATCCCCTGCTGATTTTGTACGTTTGCCCACTGACAAAGAAATAATCAGTCTATAATTTTAATGGTAGGTTTATTTGAACAGTGAGAGACAGAATAACAACAAAAATATCCAGAAAAACACATGTCAAAAATGTTATAAATTGATTTGCATTTGAATGAGGGAAATAAGTATTTGACCCCCTCTCAATCAGAAAGATTTCTGGCTCCCAGGTGTCTTTTATGCAGGTAACGAGCTGAGATTAGGAGCACACTCTTAAAGGGAGTGCTCCTAATCTCAGTTTGTTACCTGTATAAAAACACCTGTCCACAGAAGCAATCAATCAATCAGATTCCAAACTCTCCACCATGGCCAAGACCAAAGAGCTCTCCAAGGATGTCAGGGACAAGATTGTAGACCTACACAAGGCTGGAATGGGCTACAAGACCATCGCCAAGCAGCTTGATGAGAAGGTGACAACAGCTGGTGCGATTATTCGCAAATGGAAGAAACACAAAAGACCTGTCAATCTCCCTCGGCCTGGGGCTCCATGCAAGATCTCACCTCGTGGAGTTGCAATGATCATGAGAACGGTGAGGAATCAGCCCAGAACTACACAGGAGGATCTTGTCAATGATCTCAAGGCAGCTGGGACACTAGTCACCAAGAAAACAATTGGTAACACACTACGCCGTGAAGGACTGAAATCCTGCAGCGCCCGCAAGGTCCCCCTGCTCAAGAAAGCACATATACAGGCCCATCTGAAGTTTGCCAATGAACATCTGAATGATTCAGAGGAGAACTGGGTGAGAACCTCCGTCCCTCAGCCAGAGCATTGAAAATGGGTCGTGGATGGGTATTCCAGCATGACATTGACCCAAAACACATGGCCAAGGCAACAAAGGAGTGGCTCAAGAAGACGCACATTAAGGTCCTGGAGTGGCCTAGCCAGTCTCCAGACCTTAATCCCATAGAAAATCTGTGGAGGGAGCTGAAGGTTTGAGTTGCCAAACGTCAGCCTCGAAACCTTAATGACTTGAAGAAGTTCTGCAAAGAGGAGTGGGACAAAATCCCTCCTGAGATGTGTGCAAACCTGGTGGCCAACTACAAGAAACGTCTGACCTCTGTGATTGCTAACAAGGGTTTTGCCACCAAGTACTAAGTCATGTTTTGTAGAGGGGTCAAATACTTATTTCCCTCATTAAAATGCAAATCAATTTATAACATTTTTGACATGCATTTTTCTGGATTTTTCTGTTGTTATTCTGTCTCTCACTGTTCAAATAAACCTACCATTAAAATTATAGACTGATCATGTCTTTGTCAGTCGGCAAACGTACAAAATCAGCAGGGGATCAAATACTTTTTTTCCTCACTGTAGGTGAGTGCATGGCGTGTTCTCGTTTGCTGTCTGCTCTGCTACGCGCAGATCCACCCGATTGTCACAATAGAGGGAGCCACCGACATCCACCAGGTAAGAATGTGGTGCAACTCTCTGTAGGCACGTGCCCAGCCTCCAAAGTCCTGTGTGGTCTCCCGGCAGCTGTTTCACCCACCTCCAGCTCTGGTAAGTCTTGAGCAGTCCAGTCGTAGAAGCACTTAGCGAGCTGCTTTCTGTGGCGCAGTTTGTCCGTGACACCAACCATGACGCAGGGCTCAAGTAGCTTGTTGGCTACGGGGATGGTATTCCTCAGATGTCTGGACAGAAGGCGTTGCGCTAGTTTGCTATCCATGTTGTCGGTGGGTGTGTTCCGCCACTCTAAGATGTCTTTCCAGGGGTCGTTGCTGTCACGCAAGGCCTTGCGTAACAGTTTCTTTGCAATCTTGACAGCTGACTCTGCCTTGCCATTTGCCTTTGGGTGCCTTGGAGAGGAGGTCACGTGGTCAAACACCCATTCTGAGGCGAAACGCTTCAACTGTGCAGTGAATTGTGGGCCATTGTCATTGTCGTGTTACGTTACAGCCTTATTCTAAAATTGAGTAAATTAAATGTTTGTTAAATGTCATACCCAAGAAGACTCAAGGCTGTAATCGCTGCCAAAGGTGCTTCAACAAAGTACTGAGTAAAGGGTCTGAATACTTATGCAAATGTAATATTTCAGTTTTGTAAAACCTGTTTTTGCTTTGTCATTGTGGGGTATTGTGTGTAGATTAATGAGGGGAAAAAAATCATTTAATGATTTTTGAATAAGGCTATAACGTAACAAAATGTGGGAAAAGTCAAGGGGTCTGAATACTTTCCGAATGCACTGTACATCTCTGGTCCCGGCTCGTAGACAACCTTCAGGCTGTAGTTTTGCTTAGTCAGGACCATGCTTTGAAGCCTCTTGGGTGCGTTGAGGAGAGGTTTACTGAATATGGCAACGAGTGGTTTGGTCAGTTTCAGCGGTGACCAGCTCTCGACCATATAAGTAGTGATGGAAGCGCTGGCAGGAGAAGATGCTCTGGATTGTAACAGGCTTCGTAACGTCATAGTAGCGCAACACTGGCATGGATGAAGCCAGAGAATTCATCTCCTGCACCGCAGCCTCGTCTTTGGGTAGCCAGTGAAATGGTGTGTGTTTGTCCAGCAGCCGGCGCAGAGGATCACAGACTGCTGATAGGTGTGGCATGAACTTTGCAAGATAGTTTGCAAAGCCGATGAGACGCTGCACTCCTTTAGCATCAGACGGGTTTGGCATGTTGAGGATCGCTCTTACTTTGTCTGTGTCCGGCTTCAGGCTTTTGGCTGAGAGAATGTGCCCATGGAAGTGGACGACTTTTACCTTGAACTGCAGCTTCTTCAGGCCAAGGCGCAGCTTAACTGATCGGCAGCGCTCCATCAGTGCCAGGAGCTTCACATCATGGTCGCATTCTGCTTCTACGTATGTGTCACCACAGTCTACAATCATGACATCATCAGCGATGGGTTCAATGCCCTTCAGCCCAGCCAGTAACTCGTGCTGTTGCGTTGGTGTACCTCAGGTGCCACAGAGACACCAAACAGGCGCTTGAGCCAGCATTTCCGACCCCATGGGGTCCAGAAGGTAGTCATGAAGCTGCAGGAATGCATCTCGGGCGTCCACCAAGGTGAAAATCCTGGCCTTGGGAAGCTTGTAGAGGACATCCTCCAGTGTCGGCATTATGTGGTGGGAGCGTTTCAGTGCTTGGTTCAGATGCTTTGGGTTGATGCAGACTCTCAGCTTCTCTGGCTTTTTCACTATGACCATATTGCTGATCCAGTCAGTTGGTTCAGTCACAGATGTCATGTGGCCATCGGCCTCATACTTGTCAAGCTGGGCCTTCACAGCCACTTCCATTGCAATGGGCACATTGCGAGGAGCACATTGGACTAGAGTGACGCTCTCATCCAATTCAAAGTGTACCTCCCCAGGTAATGATTCAACAGGCCCGTTGAATACATTGACATATCTGCTGAGTAGTTGTTCTTTGGACAGGGGTCCATGTTGGACATGCTCCACGATGTGCAGGACCATTTCGTACGGTGAACTGCATCAGTCCCAGGCGTTCGCATGTAGAGCCTGAGAGGAGAGGATGTTGACTGGTTTTCACGATGTCATACTCCAGCTTGTGTTTGTGTCCCCGAATAACACATTCGGTCTCAAAGATGCCCAGAGAGCTCATTAGCTCTCCTGAGTACAGCTTTAGTCTAGTATCGCTGGGCAAGAGATGTGTCAGGTGCCATATTGATTTAGTCTTTGTAGCTCATTATGTTGCACGTAGCACCGGAATCCAGTTGACATTATTGCAGCTTGTTGTGTAATCGTAGTGTCACAAACCATTTCTTCCCTTGAGTGGACAGCCCCAATGGATTCATGCATGTAAATGTCACTTTCACTGTTCTGCTTTGAACACTGAGTGACATCATCAACACGGTGAATCTTGCCCTCACTCACCCTTCATTTGCTTTTGAGACACACTTTTGCAAAGTGATTATTAGTTCCACAAGCTCTGCATCGTTTGCCGTAGGCAGGGCAGTGCTCTTTGCCTCTTGCGTGTGCATTTCCACAGTATTTGCATGCTATGGGGCTGTCTGTGTTCACCGTTCGTGGTGAATTACTATGCCTCGATGGTTTTGTCTGAATGTTTGCCTGGCAACGTGAACAGTATCAGCGTCAGTGTGTGCGGTTTCGATTTCCATTGCTCTCATTCTCATGTCAGTGACTTCAGCAGTGCGGCACATTTCAATGGCAGTTAGTCATGTTAAGCCTCTCTCTCTTAGTAGACGCCGGCGCATGTCCTCATCTGCAATTCCCAGTACTATTTTGTCACGAATCAGTTCATCTTTCAATCCCCAGTATTCACAAGTAGCAGATATTTCTCTCAAACGGGTTACAAAGTTGTGTACTGACTCTCCCTCTTCCTGTTTGCAGCTTCCAAAAATGAACTGCTCGTAATTGATGTTCCTGCCGGGTTTGAAGTAATTCTCTTCAGTATGGCCTTTACATCACCCTGTTGTCGTGCTGTGAGGGTGAGATTATGCTGGTAGATGTGCCAGCATTCGCTGCCCATTAAGCTCCTCAGATTTGCCGCTTAGACCTCGTTGGGTTTTTCATGTAGACCAGTCGCCAGCGCATAGTCCTCGAATTTATCCCTGAAGTTGTCCCAATTAGTATTCCAGTCCCCTGTGAGAACCATCGGTTTTGGTGGCAGAATGTTTGCTGCCATAGTGATGGAATAGGAGATCTCTTTGCCTTCAGCCATCGAGATAGGTAGTGATGTTAGCTAGCCAGCTAACAACGAGTTGATCAGTGGTGTGACTAACGTTAGTAGTAGACAATGGCGTGTGTTCGCATATGGAACGTAACTGCGCCTATAGTGTCCTTAGCTACAAAAATAACAAACGTGGGGTTTTCGAGCCACTTCTGATACCATGTTTCTGTATGATATGTTATATTAAAGAATAAAGACAGACAAATGTCAAGTTCAATAGCCATGTTCAAGTATTGTACAAGTCCCTACATACGGGGTCCGGGGAACAGCCCAGCTAGTCGATTACCTATCAACTAGACTCTGTAAAAGTTACTTTGACAGCATCCACTTTTCCCAACGCCTCCTTTACCATCCTCGTGATTTGGGTTTCCCAAATAAACATCCTTATCAAAAAAACGTACTCCAACAAGCAACAATTCATCAGACTCATTTTCCACAACAATTTTAGCCCTTTTTGTTCCATTCTTGGACTTCAATGTTGTCCACTCATCTTTCTCTCTAACTGTACTCAACGTGCTTTCAGCTTCAAATGACACTCCCCGGGCTAAAAAAACTTAACGTAGGCATTCCCTAACGGAAATATGCAAATAAATGCTAGAACGCACCAATAGGATCCTACTAGCTTGTGCTTGGCTCTGCCCACCTCCTTGCTTGTTCTGCCCACTATTATTAATTTGCTCCCATTGGAAATGACAGGCTCTGGTCTATCTTGGGTTAGTTATAAAAATCTTTGCAGTGATTTTTGCTGTTCTTTTATAGCTAGCTCGATTATGTTAGCAAGCTAGCTAGTTAACAATCTGTGGTTATAACTAGAGACTAACAAGTTCCTTATGAAGTTCATATCTAACAAGCAAACACTTAGATTGTAAACTTCCGAGTCCAATATTAGTTAGAATTTAACATTTGCCTGAATAACATCCAACTAGTGTTGCAGCCCCAGCAGCCAGGGTTGCCAGGTCAAGTTAGAATTTCTAGCCCAATGACCACCCAAAACACTTCCAAAAGGAAGGAAGAGAGGAGTTGCTATATCTATACTATAAACCCTTTTTCCATAAAGTTATCAAGCCAATTAAGAAGGAATATCATAGTAACTTGTAACGACGTTAGAAGCTAAATTCGGGTTTCCTCAAAATAATAATTATTGCAAGCTATGACATGACGTAATAAAGGAATTTGAATATGTGACAAGAGAAAATATAATTTGCCCTTATTAAACTCGCCAGATCATTTTCCATCTTGCTTGACCGCTTGACTGCTATGATTAAGCAATAAGGCACAAGGGGGTATGGTATATGGCCAATATACCACGACTTTTAGCCAATCAGCATTCAGGGCTCGAACTAGGTTTATAATTGTAAATAAATCCCCTTTACGCGTGTGCATAACTATAGACAAATCCGACAGGAGAGTTTGATTGATTAAAGTTGGATAGAGGATCTCGAAATCTCTGAGCAAGAAACGTTTGGATGAACATAAAAAAAACGAATGTTAAGCTATTTTCTGGCAATTGTGCTGTTATTATGAGCCAGATGTTACGACTACAAACCGTTATAAATGGCCCGTTTGCGAGATTGACTTGTCATTTCAATAGGCATAGGTTACAGACTAAAATCTGGGTTTATGATTCTAATAACATTTTGCCATAGTTTGCTTCGATAAAGGCAGGTAGCATATAGCCCCTGATAGGCCTACATCTAATTTCAGATAGTCTAGAGTAGCCTAGACAAGATATAGGCAAGATGTAAACTGAACGATTTAGCAGCTTGCTTAGTTCAAATTAACAGACTAATGTATTCAACAATAAGAAGTGCTTGCTTCCCCAATAGCCTGCTGGAATAGGCTACTGAATTAAATATGAATAATATGTATATGAACTGAATATGCTTGTCAACAACAGCCAGTGTTTATTTTTTTGAATTTGTTTTACCTGTACCCTAATCTGACTACTGTTACAGTCAATCTAATGCGCTCATAATAACACAAGGCTACAACAACAATAAACTGAAGTTATAGGCTATTTATTAAATTGGTTTGCCAGCTCCAGGTAGGCTACACAAGTGGGACAAATGTATTTGCAATGACTCCAGTGATATCGTAATTTCAACATATTTATTGTATCAAATGGTAGCCTACAATGGCATATACATTAATAAACTACTTGATGGCCAACATAGGCAAATGTATAATTTTCCACATTTAGCCTAATGTCAGTTTCATTGAGGACCTCTCCCCATAAAAATAACCACGCGAAGAAGTTCCATACATTCTATTTCGAATTTACACTCCGGCAGCCCCCGAGACCCAAGAACTGAGCATGCATAAAGCACCTCGTTTAATACCGTTTTCTTTAAGCAGTCAAGATTAGAATGCAGTTTAAACCACCTCCGAGCAGATTTATGTCATGCGCTGTAGTGCGCCCAAAGTCGTTTTCCAGTGCTTTGTCTCCATTATTTCTTCATTTGCATCAGATCTAGAGTAATAATATGTTTTATGGAAAAAGGTTTGGAAATAGGTGTCTCCTTAATGACTATCTAAATAGCCGACCTACAATTGATAAAAAAAGTTGGTAAAAAAAAGTTGGTAAAGAAAAGTCACGCTCACGTGACTCAGCCAATAACTATAGTGCTCTTTCAACACACACACCCCTCCCGCCCTCCCCACAACTCACTCACTCACTCACTCACTCATTCAGCAACTTCCTGTCTCAATGCCTGATAGTCAGTGCAGGTCACAGTGAAATATATATTTGTTTAAAGAGAAATGCCTTGGCGGCCGCAGCGCAACTTAGAAATAGCCCAAAAACATTGTTTTCAAAGTAGCCCAATTTTCAGGAAAACCGGGAACATGGCAACACTGTATGGAGCCAGATAGCTGCCAAAAGGTTGAACGTAGGTATCGTTAGGATTGTAAGAAAATCCATAGGTAAATTGTTAGGATCGTAAGAAAAGCCATGTGTGAAACATGAAACGTAAATGTGAAATTTCATCTGTGAACATACAAACCCCATGTTACGATTAGTGACTAACATTTTAGTCTTGAACAAATCTTGTGTTGCAATTCTGACATCCAATAATACCTTTCAGAGTTTTGGCAGTTTCATCTCACCAACAAAAAAAAGCATACACCAAACGGCCTGTGAGGAGTACTACATGAACAAGCGTAACACAGTATAAAAAAACGGAAGTCAGGGAAACCAGAAAGAGGTATCCTGCATGTTTTCAAGTTAAAAAGGTCTCAATTCTCTATTACTCCTCAGTGGAGTTTACTTCACATTTAGGTAGCTAATGTAATGGATGTTTGCCAGTGCAAGTCTAAATAGCACTAGCTGTATTATGCCTACAACAGTAAAGTTTCAGTCCGCTAGGTGTATCTCTACAGCATGGGGATATCTCTGGGTCATGTGGACATTCCATTGAAACATAGAATAATAATAGATGTTTGGTGAATCTATTAATTATGTATGACCACTGGAGTCTTTGCCACTAAAAATATTTTTTTATACAATATTTAGAAATGTATTTCATCACTCAAAATCTTGCCAAAGCTAAATCAAATCACATCAAACTTTATTTGTCACATGCGCAGAATACAAATGCTTACTTACAAGCCCTTAACCAACAATGTAGTTCAAGAAAGAGTTAAGGAAATATTTACCAAATAAACTAAAGTAAAAAATAATAAAAAGTAACACAATAAAATAACAATAATGAGGCTATATACAGGGGGTACCGGTACCAAGTCAATGTGCGGGTTACAGGTTAGTCGAGGTAATTTGTACATGCAGGTAGGAGTAAAGTGACTATACATAGATAATAGACAGGGGGTAGCAGCAGTGTAAAAACAAATGGAGGGGGTGCAGCTGTATAACTTTTTGAGTATCTGGGGACCCATGCCAAATCTTTTCAGTCTCCTGAGGGGGAAAAGGTGTTGTCGTGCCCTCTTCACGACTGTCTTGGTGTGTTTGGATCATGATAGTTTGATGGTGATGTGGACACCAAGGAACTTGAAACTCTCGACCCGCTCCACTACAGCCCCGTCGATGTTAATGGGGGCCTATTCGACCCGCCTTTTCCTGTAGTCCATAATCAGCGCCTTTGTCTTGCTCACATTGAGGGAGAGGTTGTTGTCCTGGCACCACACTGCAAGGTCTCTGACCTCCTCCCTATAGGCGGTCTCATCGTTGTCGGTGATCAGGCCTACCACTGTTGTGTCGTCAGCAAACTTAATGATGGTGTTGAAGACGTGTTTGGCCACCCAGTCGTAGGTGAACAAGGAGTACAGGAGGGGACTAAGCACGCACCCCTGAGGGGACCCAGTGTTGAGGATCAGCATGGCAGACGTGTTGTTGCCTACCCTTACCACCTGGGGGCGGCCCGTCAGGAAGACCAGGATCCAGTTGCAGAGGGAGGTGTTTAGTCCTGGGGTCCTCAGCTTAGTGATGAGCTTTGTGGGCACTATGGTGTTGAACGCTGAGCTGTAGTCAATGATCAGCATTCTCACATACACTACTGGTCAAAAGTTTTAGAACACCCACTCATTCAAGGGTTTTTCTTTATTTTAACTATTTTCTACATTGTAGAATAATACTGAAGACATCAAAACTATATAATAACACATATGGAATCGTGTAATATCCAAAAAAGTGTTAAACAAATCAAAATATATTTTAGATTTGAGATTCTTCAAATAGCCACCCTTTGCCTTGATGACAGCTTTGCACACTCTTGGCATTCTCTCAACCAGCTTCACCTGGAATGCTTTTCCAACAGTCTTGAAGGAGTTTCCTTCACTCTGCGGTCCGACTCATCCCAAACCATCTCAATTTGGTTGAGGTCGGGGGATTGTGGAGGCCAGGTCATCTGATGCAGCACTCCATCACTCTCCTTCTTGGTAAAATAGCCCTTACATAGCCTGGAGGTTTGTTGGGTCATTGTCCTGTTGAAAAACAAATGATAGTCCCACTAAGCCCAAAGCAGATGGCATATCGCTGCAGAATTCTGCGGTAGCCATGCTGGTTAAGTGTGCCTTGAATTTTAAATAAATCACAGACAGTGTCACCCCCCCCACACCATAACACCTCCTCCTCCATGCTTTACGGTGGGAAATACACATGCGGAGATCATCCGTTCACCCACACCGCGTCTCACAAAGACACAGCGGTTGGGACAAAAATCTCCAATTTGGACTCCAGACCAAAGGACACATTTCCACCGGTCTAATGTCCATTGCTCGTGTTTCTTGGCCCAAGCAAGTCTCTTCTTCTTATTTGTGTCCTTTAGTAGTGTTTTCTTTGAGGCAATTTGACCATGAAGGCCTGATTCACACAGTCTCCTCTGAACAGTTGATGTTGAGATGTGTCTGTTACTTGAACTCTATGAAGCATTTATTTGGGCTGCAATTTCTGAGGCTGGTAACTCTAATGAACGTATCCTCTGCAGCATGGGTAACTCTGGGTCTTCCATTCCTGTGGCAGTCCTCATGAGAGCCAGTTTCATCATAGCGCTTGATGGTTTTTGCTACTACACTTAAAGAAACGTTCAAAGTTCTTGAAATGTTCTGTATTGACTGACCTTCATTTGCTTATTTGAGCTGCTCTTGCCATAATATGGACTTGGTCTTTCACCAAATAGGGCTATCTTCTGTATACCCCCCCTACCTTGTCACAACACAACTGATTGGCTCAAACGCATTAAGAAGGAAAGAAATTCCACAAATTAACTTTTAAGAAGGCGCACATGTTAATTGAAATGCATTCCAGGTGACTACCTCATGATGCTGGTTGAGAAAATCCAAGAGTGTGCAAAGCTGTCATCAAAGCAAAGGGTGGCTATTTGAAGAATTTCAAATCTAAAATATATTTTGATTTGTTTAACACTTTTTTGGTTACTACATGATTCCATATGTGTTATTCCATAGTTTTGATGTCTTCACTATTATTCTACAATGTAGAAAATAGTAAAAATAAAGAAAAACCCTTGAATGAGTAGGTGTCCTAAAACTTTTGACCGGTAGTGTAGGTGTTCCTTTTGTCCAGGTGGGAAAGGGCAGTGTGGAGTGCGATTGAGATTGCGTCATATGTCGATCTGTTGGGGCGGTATGCGAATTGGAGTGGGTCTAGGGAATCCGGGATGATGCTGTTGATGTGAGCCATGACCATTCTTTCAAAGCACTTTATGGCTACTGGCGTGAGTGCTACGGGGCGGTAATAACTTAGGCAGGTTACCTTCGCTTCCTTGGGCACAGGAACTATGGTGATCTACTTGAAACATGTAGGTATTACAGACTCGGTCAGGGAGAGGTTGAAAATGTCAGTGAAGACACTTGCCAGTTGGTCCGCGCATGCTTTGAGTACACGTCCTGGTAATTCGTCTGGGCCTGCGGCTTTGTGAATGTTGACCTGTTTAAAGGTCTTGCTCACATCGGCTACCGAGAGCGTTATCACACAGTTGTCCCGAACAGCTGGTGCTCTCATGCATGCTTCAGTGTTGCTTGCCTCGAAGTGAGCCATTTAGCTCGTCTGGTAGGCTCATGTCACTGGCCAGCTCCCGGCTGGGTTTCTCTTTGTAGTCCGTAATAGTTTTCAAGCCCTGCCACATCCGACGAGTGTCAGAGCCAGTGTAGTAGGATTCAATCTTAATCCTGTATTGACGCTTTGCCTGTTGATGGTTCGTCTGAGGGCGTAGCGGGATTTCTTATAAGCGTCCGGATTAGTGTCCCGCTCCTTGAAAGCGGCAGCTCTAGCCTTTAGCTCGATGCGGATGTTGCATGTAATCCATGGCTTCTGGTTGGGATATGTACGTACGGTCACTGTGGGGACGACGTCGTCGATGCACTTATTGATGAAGCCGATGACTGACGTGGTATACTCCTCAATGCCATTGGATGAATCCCGGAACATTCCAGTCTGTGCTAGCAAAACAGTCATGTAGCGTAGCATCCGGGTCATCTGACCACTTCCGTATTGAGTGAGTCACTGGTACTTCCTGCTTTAGTTTAGCTTGTAAGCAAGAATCAGGAGGATATACAGTGGGGAAAAAAAGTATTTAGTCAGCCACCAATTGTGCAAGTTCTCCCATTTAAAACGATGAGAGAGGCCTGTAATTTTCATCATAGGTACACGTCAACTATGACAGACAAATTGAGGGAAAAAAATCCAGAAAATCACATTGTAGGATTTTTTATGAATTTATTTGCAAAATATGGTGGAAAATAAGTATTTGGTCACCTACAAACAAGCAAGATTTCTGGCTCTCACAGACCTGTAACTTCTTCTTTAAGAGGCTCCTCTGTCCTCCACTCGTTACCTGTATTAATGGCACCTGTTTGAACTTGTTATCAGTATAAAATACCTGTCCACAACCTCAAACAGTCACACTCCAAACTCCACTATGGCCAAGACCAAAGAGCTGTCAAAGGACACCAGAAACAAAATTGTAGACCTGCACCAGGCTGGGAAGACTGAATCTGCAATAGGTAAGCAGGCTTGGTTTGAAGAAATCAACTGTGGGAGCAATTATTAGGAAATGGAAGACATACAAGACCACTGATAATCTCCCTCGATCTGGGGCTCCACGCAAGATCTCACCCCGTGGGGTCAAAATGATCACAAGAACGGTGAGCAAAAATCCCAGAACCACACGGGGTGACCTAGTGAATGACCTGCAGAGAGCTGGGACCAAAGTAACAAAGCCTACCATCAGTAACACACTATGCCGCCAGGGACTCAAATCCTGCAGTGCCAGACGTGTCCCCCTGCTTAAGCCAGTACATGTCCAGGCCCGTCTGAAGTTTGCTAGAGTGCATTTGGATGATCCAGAAGAGGATTGGGAGAATGTCATATGGTCAGATGAAACCAAAATAGAACTTTTTGGTAAAAACTCAACTCGTCGTGTTTGGAGGACAAAGAATGCTGAGTTGCATCCAAAGAACACCATACCTACTGTGAAGCATGGGGGTGGAAACATCATGCTTTGGGGCTGTTTTTCTGCAAAGGGACCAGGACGACTGATCCGTGTAAAGGAAAGAATGAATGGGGCCATGTATCGTGAGATTTTGAGTGAAAACCTCCTTCCATCAGCAAGGGCATTGAAGATGAAACGTGGCTGGGTCTTTCAGCATGACAATGATCCCAAACACACTGCCCGGGCAACGAAGGAGTGGCTTCGTAAGAAGCATTTCAAGGTCCTGGAGTGGCCTTAGCCAGTCTCCAGATCTCAACCCCATAGAAAATCTTTGGAGGGAGTTGAAAGTCTGTGTTGCCCAGCGACAGCCCCAAAACATCACTGCTCTAGAGGAGATCTGCATGGAGGAATGGGCCAAAATACCAGCAACAGTGTGTGAAAACCTTGTGAAGACTTACAGAAAACGTTTGACCTGTGTCATTGCCAACAAAGGGTATATAACAAAGTATTGAGAAACTTTTGTTATTGACCAAATACTTATTTTCCACCATAATTTGCAAATAAATTCATTAAAAATCCTACAATGTGATTTTCTGGAAAAAAAATTCTCATTTTGTCTGTCATAGTTGACGTGTACCTATGATGAAAATTACAGGCCTCTCTCATCTTTTTAAGTGGGAGAACTTGCACAATTGGTGGCTGACTAAATACTTTTTTCCCCCACTGTAATTATGGCCCGATTTTCCAAATGGAGGGCTAGGGAGAGCTTTGTGCGTGTCTCTGTGTGTGGAGTAAAGGTGGTCTAGAGTTTTTTTCCCCTCTGGGTGCACATGTGACATGCTGGTAGAAATGAGGTAAAACTGATTTAAGTTTGCCTGCATTAAAGTCCTCTTGGTAGATAGTGTGGTCTACAGCTTATCATAAGGTACTCTACCTCAGGCGAGAAATACCTTGAGACTTCTTTAATATTAGACATCGCGCCAGCTGTTATTGACAAATAGACACACACACCCGCCCCTCGTCTTACCAGACGTAGCTTCTCTGTCCTGCCGATGCATGGAAAATCCCGCCAGCTCTATATTATCTGTGTCGTCGTTCAGCCACGACTCGGTGAAACATAAGATATTACAGTTTTTAATATCCCGTTGGTAGGATATTCTTGATTGTAGATCATCCATTTTGTTTTCCAATGATTGCACGTTGGCCAATAGAACGGATGGTAGTGGAGGTTTACTCACTCGCCTACGAATTCTCAGAAGGCAGCCCGACCCCGCCCCCTTTTTCTCCGTCTTTTCTTCATGCAAATGACAGGGATTTGAGCCCTATCCCGAGAAAGCAGTATATCCTTCGCATCTGACTCGTTTAATAAAAAATCTTGGTCCAGTTCGAGGTGAGTAATCGCTGTTCTGATGTCCAGAAGTTATTTTCGGTCATAAGAGACGGTAGCAGCAACATTATGTACACAATAAGTTAAAAAATAAGTTACAAACAACTCGACAAAACTAACAAAATAGCACAGTTGGTTAGGAGCCCGTAAAACAGCAGCCATCCCCTCCGGTCCCATTACTCTGTGGGAGGGGTTAATATGAATTTTAAATCATTTAACATGATTTATATGAATCGGGTCATGAACATATGGACTTCGATTTGAACAAGGGAGAGGTTAAACGTAGGCTAACTCTGTTGCAGTGGTCTTAGGTAGTCTCCGTATAGACTATTCCCTCCATCGCGACACTGCTGCCCAGTTGAAGAGCTTGTGCAGCATCACAGCACCATGCGCCTTTTCTTCCTCTGTTTCTGCTGCTAAAGCCACTTTCTACCACTCTAAATGTCAAGCCTCTGCCTCTAACCCTAGGTAACTATTTGCCACCTTCTCCTCCCTGCTGAATCCTCCTCCTCCTCCTCCTCCTCCCCCTCCCTCCTCCCTCTCTATGGATGACTTCGTCAACCATTTTGAAAAGAAGGTTGACGACATCCGATCCTCATTTATCAAGTCAAATGACACCGCTGGTCCTGCTCACACTGCCCTTCCCTATGCTTTGACTTCTTTCTCCCCTCTCTCTCCAGATGAAATCTTGTGACGGCCGGCCGCCCAACAACCTGCCCGCTTGACCCTATCCCCTCCGCTCTTCTCCAGACCATTTCCGGAGACCTTCTCCCTTACCTCACCTCGCTCATCAACTCATCCTTGACCACTGGCTATGTCCCTTCCGTCTTCAAGAGAGTGAGAGTTGCACCCCTTCTCAAAAAACCTACACTCGATCCCTCCGATGTCAACAACTACAGACCAGTATCCCTTCTTTCTTTTCTCTCCAAAACTCTTGAGCGTGCCGTCTTTAGCCAACTCTCTTGCTATCTCTCTCAGAATGACCTTCTTGATCCAAACCAGTCAGGTTTCAAGACTGGTCATTCAACTGAGACTGCTTTTCTCTGTGTCACGGAGGCTCTCCGCACTGCTAAAGTTAACTTTCTCTCCTCTGCTCTCATCCTTCTAGACCTATCTGCTGCCTTTGATACTGTGAACCATCAGATCCTCCTCTCCACCCTCTCCGAGTTGGGCATCTCCGGCGCGGCTCACTCTTGGATTGCGTCCTACCTCACAGGTCGCTCCTACCAGGTGGCGTGGCGAGAATCTGTCTCCGCACCACATGCTCTCACCACTGGTGTCCCCCAGGGCTCAGTTCTAGGCCCTCTCCTATTCTCTCTATACACCAAGTCACTTGGCTCTGTCATATCCTCACATGGCCTCTCCTATCATTGCTACGCAGACTACACACAATTCATCTTCTCCTTTCCTCCTTCTGATAACCAGGTGGCGAATCGCATCTCTGCATGTCTGGCAGACATATCAGTGTGGATGATGGATCACCACCTCAAGCTGAACCTCGGCAAGACGGAGCTGCTCTTCCTCCCGGGGAAGGACTGCCCGCTCCATGATCTCGCCATCACAGTTGACAACTCTGTTGTGTCCTCCTCCCAGAGTGCAAAGAACCTTGCCGTGACCCTGTCGTTCTCCGCTAACATCAAAGCGGTGACCCGATCCTGTAGGTTCATGCTCTACAACATTCGCAGAGTACGACCCTACCTTACACAGGAAGCGGCACAGGTCCTAATCCAGGCACTTGTCATCTCCCGTCTGGATTACTGCAACTCTCTGTTGGCTGGGCTCCCTGCCTGTGCCATTAAACCCCTACAACTCATCCAGAACGCTGCAGCCCGTCTGGTGTTCAACCTTCCCAAGTTCTCTCACGTCACCCCGCTCCTCCGCACACTCCACTGGCTTCCAGTTTAAGCCTGCATCCGCTACAAGACCATGGTGCTTGCCTACGGAGCTGTGAGGGGAACGGCACCTCCGTACCTTCAGGCTCTGATCAGTCCCTACACCCAAACGAGGGCATTGCGTTCATCCACCTCTGGCCTGCTGGCCCCCCTACCTCTGCGGACGCACAGTTCCCACTCAGCCCAGTCAAAACTGTTCGCTGCTCTGGCACCCCAATGGTGGAACAAGCTCCCTCACGACGCCAGGACAGCTGAGTCACTCACCACCTTCCGGAGACACTTGAAACCCCCCTCTTTAAGGAATACCTGGGATAGGATAAAAGTAATCCTTCTACCCTCCCCCCCCCAAAAAATAATAATATATATATATATATATATATATATATATATATTGTAAAGTGGTTGTCCCACTGGCTATCATAAGGTGAATGAACCAATTTGTAAGTCGCTCTGGATAATAGCGTCTGCTAAATGACGAAAATGTAATGTAAATGTAATGTAAATGAAAAGCACCCCTCAGCCTCAGAAGATTCCCTTCTGGTGGCATGTAAGCCTATTTGCCTACTAGCCAAATAAAGTGCAGAGCATGCATGATGCGTGCAACTCATCATTGTAACATATTTGAACATTAAATTCATCCATTCAGTTCAGTCAGTTAGTCAGTATGTCATCCAATTTTGTCATTTGTCTGAGTTGCAATAGGAGAATAGAACAGTCTTATCCATTTGTTTATTGAAATCCATGTGTGTATTCAAAATTATCAAAATTCTCCAAAGTTCTTTAGCCTATCACTTTAATAATTCAATGTTTAATTTAGGCCTATCCAAATAAATAAAAATAGGCAACTTGAACTTGTAGGCATTGCAATTTAGGCTATCATTTTGGATACTGGTGTCTTGCGGAATAATTGTAGAACTCTATTGGGGTTAATAACTGTTTTTATTATAGGCCTCCCCTTAAAAAGAGACGCTAGCTCACAGGCCTCTAAATATAGCCTCTAAATATTTGTTTACCAAAATAGTTGAGAAGCACATGCAGTGGCTGATAGGGAAAACAGATCTGGCAATAAGAATAGGCTATAGATAGTCTTGACCATTTGGGACCTCTTGGCTATTTCACTCAGGACAGGTTATATCCAAGACTTAATCAATATTTTGTTTTGTCTCATTTGTTGATATGGATATAGCCTCTGCGTGATGTGGTTGTGCAACGCAAATGGCTATAACAAGCCTACATACAGAGTGGAATTCACAAATACAACAGTCAAAATGCCTAATATAAGGCCTACAGTCCGTGCTCCCAAATACTGGAAAAAGTGTGATTCATTAGGTTACATCACAGTAGCCCCACGCGGCTATAAAAATTAATTATGCAATTATATGGCTATTAAATAACACACAACAGCATGGCATATTTAGATAGCGGAATAGGCCTAGTCTAAATCATATTTACTTTCTATTTTGCAGCTCAGGCAGTTATTCTAGACAAGGCTCTTCTGTGTCTTTATAGTATCATTCTCACACAAGTCATTTGCTGAAGCCCCAAGCCTATACTACGCCATCTACTGGTATAATGTCATTATCGAATGCCATTGTTTACACAACCTATGGTAGCCTAACACCACTATCACACTATCACCATAGCAACAACAACAGTGTCACATCAAAGGTGACAGGCTCATGGTGCTGAAAGGACAGTGACCGTAATACCTGTGGACAGTGACCGTAATACCCGTGCCCTCCATGGCGCTGAAGGAAAGACAGTTTTGGTCAAACACATAGACAGGGCTGATAGACAGGCAACAGCAGTCACACACAGCATCAAATCATGTTACAGTTACATTATGCAGAAATCGCTCCGCCATTTCCTGGTTGCTAAAATTCTAATAGTTCGCCTAATTTCAGTTTATGTGACAATAAGATAGCATAGTGTAGAGAATCATTGTACCATCTAAACCTCTGTGAAATATATTTTCCATAACCCAAAATATTATTGTTTCAGCTGTTTGAAGCTGGTGTACATGGCAGAAACTAATACAGTGTGTGCAAATGTAGTAAGTTATGGAGGTAAGGCAATAAATAGGCCATAGTGCAAAATAATTACAATTGTGATAGATGTGCAGAAGATGATGTGCAAATAGAGATACTGGGGTGCAAATTAGCAAAATAAATAACAATGTAAATAACAATATGGGGATGAGGTAGTTGGGTGGGCTAATTACAGATGGGCTGTAGTGCAGTGATCAGTAAGCTGCTCTGACAACTGATGCTTAAAGTTAGTGAGGGAGATAAGTGTCTCCAGCTTCAGAGATTTTTGCAGTTCGTTCTAGTCATTTGCAGCAGAGAACTGGAAGGAATGGCGACCAAAGGAGGTGTTGGCTTTGGGGATGACCAGTGAGAAATACCTGCTGGAACGCATACTACGGGTGGGTGTTGCTATGGTGACCAATGAGCTAAGATAAGGATTTGCCTAGAAGTTATTTATAGATGACCTGGAGCCAGTGGGTTTGGCGACGAATATATGTAGTGAGGGCCAGCCAACAAGAGCGTTCAGGTCACAATGGTGGGTAGTATATGGGGCTTTGGTGACAAAACGGATGGCACTGTGATAGACTACATCCAATTTGCTGAGTAGAGTGTTGGAAGCTATTTTGTAAATGACATCGCCGAAGTCAAGGATCGGTAGGATAGTCAGTTTTACGAGGGCATGATTAGCAGCATGAGTGAAGGAGGCTTTGTTGCGAAATTGGAAGCCGATTTTAGATTTAACTTTGGATTGGAGATGCTTAATGTGAGTCTGGAAGGAGAGCTAACCTTACTAGCGTTAGTGTGGGAAAGAAACTGCTTCTCCAAAGAAATCCCGATCAGGCTTGTAGGCGATGTCATGGCGACGTTGGCTAGCTACATTCATGCACAGAAACACGTCATTGGGTCTCCCGAGTGGCGCAGCGGACTAATGCACTGCATCTCAGTGCTTGAGGCATCACTACAGACGCCCTGGTTCGATTCCAGGCTGTATCACAACCGGCCGTGATTGGGAGTCCCATAGGGCAGTGCATAATTGGCCCAGCGTCGTCCGGGTTTGGCCGGTGTAGGCCGTCATTGTAAATAAGAATTTGTTCTTAACTGACTTGCCTAGTTATATATATTATTTAAAGGTCATCTCGCACTCCTTCGATATAAAGTAGTTTAGACGAAAACGTGTCACTTTCACGAGGTTGGAGTAATAACATGTTCAACTACTTAAGACATTGTCTCGAATCTAGGTTGTGCCTTTAGATTTTTAGAAAAATAAGGTAGAATGTTTCACTTCTCTCATTGATTTCTCTAACCCCAAACCCCGGCCTGGTCTGCTTGGTCTGCCTCGCAAGAAACTCTGTGCTACCAAAGACAGTACAGTATTAAGATAGGCAGAAACTGTTTCTCCAATAGAGTACCACACTATAAGTCATAATACCCATAAAACCTAGCGGTCAAACAAGGAAATGGTTCCAATCGTTTTTCCACCATACATTTTTCCCATTGGTGATTTTATAAAAACTTAAAATAAGGGCTGTGTTTTGTGTAGGCGTACCCTACAACAAAGCTTTGTAAGTGTCCAACAAGCTTTCTCTGCCCTTAACCTTGTTCTGAACACCTCCAAAACAAAGGTCATGTGGTTGGGTAAGAAGAATGCCCCTCTCCCCACCGGTGTGATTACTACCTCTGAGGGTTTAGAGCTTGAGGTAGTCACCTCATACGAGTACTTGGGAATATGGCTAGACGGTACACTGTCCTTCTCTCAGCACATATCAAAGCTGCAGGCTAAGGTTCAATCTAGACTAGGTTTCCTCTATTGTAATCGCTCCTCTTTCACCCCAGCTGCCAAACTAACCATGATTCAGATGACCATCCAACCCATGTTAGATTACAGAGACGTAATTTATAGATCGGCAGGTAAGGGTGCTCTCGAGCGGCTAGATGTTCTTTACCATTCGGCCATCAGATTTGCTACCAATGCTCCTTATAGGACACATCACAGCACTCTATACTCCTCTGTAAACTGGTCATCTCTGTATTCCCGTCGCAAGACCCACTGGTTGATGTTTATTTATAAAACTCTCTTAGGCCTCACTCCCCCCTGTCTGAGATACCTACTGCAGCCCTCATCCTCCACATACAACACCCGTTCTGCCAGTCACATTCTGTTAAATGTCCCCAAAGCACACACATCCCTGGGTCGCTCCTCTTTCCAGTTCGCTGCAGCTAGCGACTGGAACAAGCTGCAAAAAACACTCAAACTGTACAGTTTTATCTCCATCTCTTCATTCAAAGACTCAATCATGGACACTCTTACTGACAGTTGTTGCTGCTTCGCGTGATGTATTGTTGTCTCTACCTTCTTGCCATTTGTGCTGTTGTCTGTGCCCAATAATGTTTGTACCATGTTTTGTGCTGCTACCATGTTGTGCTGATGCCATGTTGTGTTGCTACCATGCTGTGTTGTCATGTGTTGCTGCCATGCTATGTTGTTGTCTTAGGTCTCTATTTACAGTGGCTAGTGCCCCTTGGCATTTTTCCTATTTTGTTGCCTTACAACCTGGAATTAAAATAGATTTTTTAGGGGTTTGTATCATTTGATTTACACAACATGCCTACAACTTTGAAGATGCAAAATCGTTTTTATTGTGAAACAAACAAGAAATAAGACAAAAAAAAACAGAACTTGAGCGTGCATAACTATTCACCCCCCCCAAAGTCAATACTTTGTAGCGCCACCTTTTTCAGCAATTACAGCTGCAGTCTCTTGGGGTATGTCTCTATAAGCTTGGCACATCTAGCCACTGGGATTTTTGCCCATTCTTCAAGACAAAACTGCTCCAGCTCCTTCAAGTTGGATGGGTTCCGCTGGTGTACAACGAGTGTTGTTTAGCAGTATGCTTAGGGTCATTGTCCTGCTGGAAGGTGAACCTCCATCCCAGTCCCAAACTCTGGAAGACTGAAACAGGTTTCCCTCAAGAATTCCCTGTATTTAGCGCCATCCATCATTCATTCAATTCTGACCAGTTTCCCAGTCTCTGTTGATGAAAAACATCCCCACAGCATGATGCTGCCACCACCATGCTTCACTGTGGGGATGGTGTTCTCGGGTTGTCCTATGGACAGATACTCCAATCTCCGCTGTGGAGCTTTGCAGCTCCTTCACGGTTATCTTTGGTCTCTTTGTTGCCTCTCTGATTAATGCCCTCCTTGCCAGGTCATGTGACACTGAGATTGCACACAGGTGGACTTTATTTAACTAATTATGTGACTTCTGAAGGTAATTGGTTGCACCAGATCTTATTTAGGGGCTTCATATCAAAGCGGGTGAATACATATTTACGCACCACTTTTCCGTTATTTATTTTTTAGAATATTTTGAAACAAGTTATTTTTTTCATTTCACTTCACCAATTTAGACTATTTTGTGTATGTCCATTACATGAAATCCAAATAAAAATCCATTTAAATTATAGGTTGTAATGCAACAAAATAGGAAAAACGCCAAGGGGGGTGAATACTTTTGCAAGGCACTGTATGTAGTGTTGTGGTGTCTCTCTTGTCGTGATGTGTGTTTTGTCCTATATATATATATATATATATATTTTTTTTTTAATCCCAGCCCCTGTCCCTGCAGGAGGCTTTTTGCCTTTTGGTAGGCCGTCATTGTAAATAATAATTTGTTCTTATCTGACTTGCCTAGTTAAATTAAGGTAAATACAAATAAAATGAATGAATGGGTTACAGAGCAAACAACACAAATATCACAACATAGGTTGTAATATGGCTTTTTTACTGGCTTGGCTTCCCCATTGATTTTATCCACGCACTGTTACTGCGGGACGCCCTTAATTTCAAGCCCTGGCTACATACCCAAAGAGAAAGCACTCTCTCCCGCTGTCTGAAACTGTTGGATCATTTCTCTCTCTTGCTGTGTTGTCTCTAGTAATGATTGGTAGGACTGCGGGCGGTCAGGATACAACGAATGAGGCAAACAAGAATTATGAGGGAGAAGTATGTAGCTAACTAGTGCTAGTTAATTAATTTGTTGTTCTCACATCACTTGTCATGACTGCCTGCTGCAGTATTCTCTCAACACCAATGACTATGCTCAACACACATACATACACACACACACACACACACACACACACACACACACACACACACACACACACACCCCCTCTGGCCTTCCCTCCCCACCATTCACTGACTCACTCACTCAGCAACAGCCTGCCTCACTGCCTGATAGTCAGCAGTAGCAGGTCACAGTGAAATTAATATATATACAGTGCCTTCGGAAAGTATTCAGACCCCTTGACTTTTTCCACATTTTGTTTACATTACAGCTTTATTCTAAAATTGATTAAATCATTATTTTTTCTCAGCAATAAACCCACAATACCCCAAAATGACAATGTGAAACAATTTTTTTGATTTTTTTAGCAAATTTATTAAAAATTAAAAACATTTTATTTACATAATTATTCAGACCCTTTGCTATAAGACTCGAAATTGAACTCAGGTGCATCCTGTTTCCATTGATCATCCTTGAGATGCTTCTACAACTTGGTTGGAGTCCACCTGTGGTAAATTCAATTGATTGGACATTTGGAAAGGCACACCTGTCTGAATAAGGTCCCACAGTTGACAGTGCATGTCAGAGCAGAAACCAAGCCATGAGGTCGAAGGAATTGTCCGCAGAGCTCCAAGACAACATTGTGGTACCAAAAAATGTCTGCAGCATTGAAGGTCCCCAAGAATACAATGGCCTCCATCATTCTTAAATGGAAGAAGTTTGGAACAACCAAGACTCTTCCTAGAGCTTAAAAAGGAGAACAACTTTCTGAAAGAAGTCTTACTATATATACAGTGGGGGGAAAAAGTATTTAGTCAGCCACCAATTGTGCAAGTTCTCCCACTTAAAAAGATGACAGACAAATTGAGATTTTTTTTTCCAGAAAATCACATTGTAGGATTTTTTATGAATTTATTTGCAAATGGTGGAAAATAAGTATTTGGTCACCTACAAACAAGCAAGATTTCTGGCTCTCACAGACCTGTAACTTCTTCTTTAAGAGGCTCCTCTGTCCTCCACTCGTTACCTGTATTAATGGCACCTGTTTGAACTTGTTATCAGTATAAAAGACACCTGTCCACAACCTCAAACAGTCACATTCCAAACTCCACTATGGCCAAGACCAAAGAGCTGTCAAAGGACACCAGAAACAAAATTGTAGACCTGCACCAGGCTGGGAAGACGGAATCTGCAATAGGTAAGCAGCTTGGTTTGAAGAAATCAACTGTGGGAGCAATTATTAGGAAATCGAAGACATACAAGACCACTGATAATCTCCCTCGATCTGGGGCTCCACGCAAGATCTCACCCCGTGGGGTCAAAATGATCACAAGAACGGTGAGCAAAAATCCCAGAACCACACGGGGGGACCTAGTGAATGACCTGCAGAGAGCTGGGACCAAAGTAACAAAGCCTACCATCAGTAACACACTACGCCGCCAGGGACTCAAATCCTGCAGTGCCAGACGTGTCCCCCTGCTTAAGCCAGTACATGTCCAGGCCTGTCTGAAGTTTGCTAGAGTGCATTTGGATGATCCAGAAGAGGATTGAGAGAATGTCATTTGGTCAGATGAAACCAAAATAGAACTTTTTGGTAAAAACTCAACTCGTCGTGTTTGGAGGACAAAGAATGCTGAGTTGCATCCAAAGAACACCATACCTACTGTGAAGCATGGGGGTGGAAACATCATGCTTTGGGGCTGTTTTTCTGCAAAGGGACCAGGACGACTGATCCGTGTAAAGGAAAGAATGAATGGGGCCATGTATCGTGAGATTTTGAGTGAAAACCTCCTTCCATCAGCAAGGGCATTGAAGATGAAACGTGGCTGGGTCTTTCAGCATGACAATGATCCCAAACACACCGCCCGGGCAACGAAGGAGTGGCTTCGTAAGAAGCATTTCAAGGTCCTGGATTGGCCTAGCCAGTCTCCAGATCTCAACCCCATAGAAAATCTTTGGAGGGAGTTGAAAGTCCGTGTTGCCCATCGACAGCCCCAAAACATCACTGCTCACTGCATGGAGGAATGGGCCAAAATATGTCTGTCATAGTTGACGTGTACCTATGATGAAAATTACAGGCCTCTCTCATCTTTTTAAGTGGGAGAACTTGCACAATTGGTGGCTGACTAAATACTTTTTTTCTCCACTGTACAAACTAGATCGATGAGAGAAAATCTAGTACTTACGGGTATCCAGGAAAAGGAGGGAGAGATTACAGAAAGAATAGTGAGGGACTTCTTTCTTACAGCGCTGCAGATTCCACTCGAGGCTGTCGATAAAATCCAACTCGAACGTGTACACCGTTTCGGACAAAGAGGGCAGAGATATGAGCGTCCAATCGTTGCCAAATTTGCCTTTTGTAAGGACAAAGTAATGGTTAAAAGCCTAGGAAAAAGACTTGCTGGCACAAAAATAGGCATGAATGATCAGTTCCCGAGGGAGATCGCAGAATAGCGCAAAGTTCTGTACCCAATCTTCAAGGAAAACAGATTAAAAGGGAAGCGTGTTGCTCTCATTGTTGATAAACTGTATATTGACAAACAAATGTTCCGCGACACAAAGACCACTCCATGGCTATTCTGAAAGTTCTAATAGAGGAGTCGAATAATGGAACACCCAATACTAGTCATGGTAGGGATTTTAATAATAAAACATATTTATAGTAGGTATAGTAATTTATAAAGGGATAAGACAGTATTACAAGAAAAGATAACAAGCTAAATAATACATCTTCAAATACAACTAAATTAGAACACAAGTACTCAATCAACATAGTGGAGATAAAAACATAGCAAACAGAAGACATAGAAGGGACAGTGTGGGGATATGTGTGGATGAATTGTGATGGAAGGCGTGGTGTGTGTTTTGGTGTTTGAATAAGTGTGGCGTTAAGTGAGTGAGAAAGGAAATGGTTGCATATCCCAGAACCAACATGTGTCTGTGAGCAGGGGTTGTGAGAGGGAGCTTTCAATTTTGTGCAGATTAAGGATATACATTTTAAAGTATACATCTAATATACACTGCTCAAAAAAATTAAGGGAACACTAAAATAACACATCCTAGATCTGAATGAATGAAATAATCTTATTAAATACTTTTTCTTTACATAGTTGAATGTGCTGACAACAAAATCACACGAAAATTATCAATGGAAATGAAATTTATCAACCTCATGGAGGTCTGGATTTGGAGTCACCCTCAAAATAAAGTGGAAAAACACACTACAGGCTGATCCAACTTTGATGTAATGTCCTTAAAACAAGTCAAAATGAGGCTCAGTAGTGTGTGTGGCCTCCACGTGCCTGTATGACCTCCCTACAATGCCTGGGCATGCTCCTGATGAGGTGGCGGATGGTCTCCTGAGGGATCTCCTCCCAGACCTGGACTAAAGCATCCGCCAACTCCTTGACAGTCTGTGGTGCAACGTGGCGTTGGTGGATGGAGCGAGACATGATGTCCCAGATGTGCTCAATTGGATTCAGGTCTGGGGAACGGGCGGTCCATAGCATCAATGCCTTCCTCTTGCAGGAACTGCTGACACACTCCAGCCACATGAGGTCTAGCATTGTCTTGCATTAGGAGGAACCCAGGGCCAACCGCACCAGCATATGGTCTCACAAGGGGTCTGAGGATCTCATCTCGGTACCTAATGGCAGTCAGGCTACCTCTGGCGAGCACATGGAGGGCTGTGCGGCCCCCCAAAGAAATGCCACCCCACACCATGACTGACCCACCGCCAAACCGGTCATGCTGGAGGATGTTGCAGGCAGCAGAACGTTCTCCACGGCGTCTCCAGACTCTGTCACGTCTGTCACATGTGCTCAGTGTGAACCTGCTTTCATCTGTGAAGAGCACAGGGCGCCAGTGGCGAATTTGCCAATCTTGGTGTTCTCTGGCAAATGCCAACGTCCTGCACGGTGTTGGGCTGTAAGCACAACCCCCCACCTGTGGACGTCGGGCCCTCATACCACCCTCATGGAGTCTGTTTCTGACCGTTTGAGCAGACACATGCACATTTGTGGCCTGCTGGAGGTCATTTTGCAGGGCTCTGGCAGTGCTCCTCCTGCTCCTCCTTGCACAAAGGCGGAGGTAGCAGTCCTGCTGCTGGGTTGTTGCCCTCCTACGGCCTCCTCCACGTCTCCTGATGTACTGGCCTGTCTCCTGGTAGCGCCTCCATGCTCTGGACACTACGCTGACAGACACAGCAAACCTTCTTGCCACAGCTCGCATTGATGTGCCATCCTGGATGAGCTGCACTACCTGAGCCACTTGTGTGGGTTGTAGACTCCGTCTCATGCTACCACTAGAGTGAAAGCACCGCCAGCATTCAAAAGTGACCAAAACATCAGCCAGGAAGCATAGGAACTGAGAAGTGGTCTGTGGTCACCACCTGCAAAACCAGTCCTTTATTGGGGGTGTCTTGCTAATTGCCTATAATTTCCACCTGTTGTCTATTCCAATTGCACAACAGCATGTGACATTTATTGTCAATCAGTGTTGCTTCCTAAGTGGACAGTTTGATATCACAGAAGTATGATTGACTTGGAGTTACATTGTGTTGTTTAAGTGTTCCCTTTATTTTTTTGAGCAGTGTATTTGTTATTGTCCTATCATGATGGAACGATCCCCAACCCTATATCCTAGACACCCACCTGAGTGACTCATACTGTCACGATCGTCGGAAGGAGCGGACCAATACGCAGCGCGTGGAGTGAACATGATGACTTTATTTATAAAGCAACCACGTAAAAACAACAAAAGACGATAGTGAAGTCCTAACGTAACAATACACTGAACTTGGAACACGGAAACAATAACCCACAAAACAAAGGAGAAAACACACAGAATATATATGGCTCCCAATCAGAGATAACGAGCCGACAGCTGACACTCGTTACCTCCGATTGGGAGTCATAGACCAATCACCATAGACACAAACAAAATGAAACTCACCCATCCCCAACACCACCAAATGAAATACACCCAAACAAATGAAAGTGAACAACCCTGGCTCAAATATCAAAGTCCATGGAGCCAGAGTGTCACAGTACCCCCCCCCTAAAGGTGCGAACTCCGGGCGCACCAACATCAGGACTAGGGGAGGGTCTGGGTGGGCGTCTGTCCACGGTGGCGGCTCTGGCCCCGGTCGTGATCCCCACCCCACCACAGTCACAACCTGCTTCGGTAGCCTCCTCCCAATGACCACCCTCCAACTAACCCCACCTGGACTAAGGGGCAACACCGGACTAAGGGGCAGCATCGGCCTAAGGGGCAGCACCGGGATAAGGGGCAGCACCGGGATAAGGGGCAGCACCGGGCTAAGGGACAGCACCGGGCTAAGGGGCAGCACCGGGCTAAGGGGCAGCACCGGACTAAGGGGCAGCACCGGCCTCAGGGGCAGCACCGGACTAAGGGGCAGCACCGGGCTAAGGGGCAGCACCGGGCTAAGGAGCAGCACCGGGCTAAGGGGCAGTACCGGACTAAGGGGCAGTACCGGACTAAGGGGCAGTACCAGGCTGAATGGCGGATACTGGCTGGACGGCTCTGGTGGCTCCCGGCTGGTCGGCTCTGGCGGATCCCGGCTGGACGGTTCTGGCGGATCCCGGCTGGACGGCTCTGGCGGATCCCGGCTGGACGGCTCTGGCGGATCCCGGCTGGACGGCTCTGGCGGATCCCGGCTGGACGGCTCTGGCGGATCCCGGCTGGACGGCTCTGGCGGATCCCGGCTGGACGGCTCTGGCGGGTCCCGGCTGGACGGCACTGGCGGGTCCCGGCTGGACGGCTCTGGCGGGTCCCGGCTGGACGGCTCTGGCGGGTCCCGGCTGGACCGACTCTGGCGGATCCCGGCTGGACGGCTCTGGCGGATCCCGGCTGGACGGCTCTGGCGGATCCCGGCTGGACGGCTCTGGCGGATCCCGGCTGGACGGCTCTGGCGGATCCCGGCTGGACGGCTCTGGCGGATCCTGGCTGGACGGATCTGGCTGCTCATGGCTGGCTGACGGGTCTGGCTGCTCATGGCTGGACGGATCTGGCTGCTCATGGCTGGCTGACGGGTCTGGCTGCTCATGGCTGGCTGACGGATCTGGCTGCTCATGGCTGGCTGACGGATCTGGCTGCTCATGGCTAGCTGACGGATCTGGCTGCTCATGGCTGGCTGACGGATCTGGCTGCTCATGGCTGGCTGACGGGTCTGGCTGCTCATGGCTGGCTGACGGATCTGGCTGCTCATGGCTGGCTGACGGATCTGGCTGCTCATGGCTGGCTGACGGATCTGGCTGCTCATGGCTGGCTGACGGATCTGGCTGCTCATGGCTGGCTGACGGATCTGGCTGCTCATGGCTGGTTGACGGATCTGGCTGCTCATGGCTGGCTGACGGATCTGGCTGCTCATGGCTGGCTGACGGGTCTGGCTGCTCATGGCTGGCTGATGGTGCTGGCTGGGCGGCTAGCGGTGGAGGCGGACCCCAGCCTCGGATAGCAGTCATCACCTCCAGCAGGACGGCTCCCATCCGCATGAGCCGCTCCTGCCCGTCACGAACCCGAGCCTCCAGTCCAGCATAGGCTGCGTCGGCTCCTGCTGATTCCATAGCAGGTGTATGATTCTGTCTGGCGGAAGGCTCTAGCGGCTCCGGTCTGGCGGACGGCTCTGAAGGAACAGGCCGGGCTGGGCTGGTGACGCACCCCGTAGGATACGTGCTTGGAGCAGGAACAGGCCGGTCCGTACCGGGAACACACACCACTGGCCTTGACTGGGGATCAGGAACGGGCCGGACCGGACTGGTAACACACTTCAGTCTCTCATGCCGTGCCACAACAACTTCCCTCCCTCTACTCGCCAATGGCTCCCGTAATCCGATAGCCTTCTCTCCAGCTCTCCCTGTGGCAGCCTCCTGCTGCCCAGGCGCCTAAGCCATGTGCCCCCCCAAAAATTTTTTTGGGGAGTAACCACGGGCTTCCAGCCTCGACTCCGCGCTTCCTCTTCATACCACCTCCTCTCGGCTGCAGCTGCCTCCAGCTCTTCACGAGGGCGGTGATATTCCTCCTCATACCACCTCCTCTCGGCTGCAGCTGCCTCCAGCTCTTCACGAGGGCGGTGATATTCCTCCGGTTGTGCCCAAGGACCCTTTCCAGCCCGTATCTCCTCCCATGTCCATGAATCTTTTGGAGGCGTCCATACATCCTGTGTAGGTAGGTCCTGTTGCCGCTTGTTACGCCGCTTGGTCCTCTTGTGGTGGGTTATTCTGTCACGATCGTCGGAAGGAGCGGACCAATACGCAGCGCGTGGAGTGAACATGATGACTTTATTTATAAAGCAACCACGTAAAAACAACAAAAGACGATAGTGAAGTCCTAACGTAACAATACACTGAACTTGGAACACGGAAACAATAACCCACAAAACAAAGGAGAAAACACACAGAATATATATGGCTCCCAATCAGAGATAACGAGCCGACAGCTGACACTCGTTACCTCCGATTGGGAGTCATAGACCAATCACCATAGACACAAACAAAATGAAACTCACCCATCCCCAACACCACCAAATGAAATACACCCAAACAAATGAAAGTGAACAACCCTGGCTCAAATATCAAAGTCCATGGAGCCAGAGTGTCACACATACACCGAAGAGAAGTCCCCATCTGTTTTATGGACCTGCTGTGAGTTGCCTATTAGTAGCCAAAACAGGAAAATAAATGCGGTCAGAGACCTACTTGAGCAGCACCACCCCCTCAAGATTCTGAGCCTGCCTGGCAGGGTTGGTCCTACAAAGCCAGAGCCCCCTGATGGGAGAGTATTATATACAAGGAAATTCTCAAAGCTGCTAATGAGAACCTTGACGACCTTGTACCTAGCCGGTGGGGATTCCGGTGGGGTACCCCCACGCAGGTAGTGGCAGTGCTGGCAACACTGGCTGCAGTAACCCATGGGGAGGGGGTCACACTCGGACAATCAGAGAGGGGGCTTATCATTGTGGCCCAGGTGGCACAAAATAATAAAAGGTCTGCACGGAGATGCTTGGGAAAAATGGTTACAACGGGGGACCAGAGTGTATGTGTCTCAGGTGAAGAGGGTGGATCTGATCTCCATCACCTAGGACTTGACATAGATTAAATAGATTAATCAAATCTCACATTGTTGTCAATTTCTGCTCAATCTTGCATGCTTTCTCAATCAGCTGTAACTGTATATGCATTCGTAAATCAGGTCCTTTCTTGAGTTGGGCTCTGGGATGTAACAACCGTTGAGCATCTGATTTTATGATTGATTGTGGAGGAAAGGGGTTGAGTGTGTTAGAGTATGTGAGTATGTGTGTGTGTGTTTATCCCACATCTGTTGCAAGGGGGTAAGGATGTTAGGGAGAATATAGGATGAACCACAATAATTGTTTGCTAAAATAATAATTGCTTGTCAAAAATGAAATGTAATACAATGGCAATCCGGGTTATATGTAAAAATCCTACGCATGAACTGCCGACATTATTACGCATATTAATTGATAATGATGGAAAATAAGATATGCAAGATATTTGAATAGATATATATTTTTTAATAGTTATATACAGTGGGGAGAACAAGTATTTGATACACTGACGATTTTGCAGGTTTTCCTACTTACAAAGCATGTAGAGGTCTGTCATTTTTATCATAGGTACACTTCAACTGTGAGAGACGGAATCTAAATTTTTTTTCCAGAAAATCACATTGTATTATTTTTAAGTAATTAATTTGCATTTTATTGCATGACATAATTATTTGATCACCTACCAACCAGTAAGAATTCCGGCTCTCACAGACCTGTTAGTTTTTCTTTAAGAAGCCCTCCTGTTCTCCACTCATTACCTGTATTTGAACTCGTTACCTGTATAAAAGACACCTGTCCACACACTCAATCAAACAGACTCCAACCTCTCCACAATGGCCAAGACCAGAGAGCTGTGTAAGGACATCAGGGATACAATTTTAGACCTGCACAAGGCTGGGGTGGGCTACAGGACAATAGGCAAGCAGCTTGGTGAGAAGGCAACAACTGTTGGCGTAATTATTAGAAAATGGAAGAAGTTCAAGATGATGGTCAATCACCCTCGGTCTGGGGATCCATGCAAGATCTCAACTCGTGGGGCATCAATGATCATGAGGAAGGTGAGGGATCAGCCCAGAACTACACGGCAGCACCTGGTCAATGACCTGAAGAGAGCTGGGACCACAGTCTCAAAGAAAACCATTAGTAACACACTACGCCGTCATGGATTAAAATCCTGCAGCGCACGCAAGGTCCCCCTGCTCAAGCCAGCATATGCCCAGGCCCGTCTGAAGTTTGCCAATGACCATCTGGATGATCCAGAGGAGGAATGGGAGAAGGTCATGTGGTCTGATGAGACAAAAATAGAGCTTTTTGGTCTAAACTCCACTCGCCGTGTTTGGAGGAAGAAGAAGGATGAGTACAACCCCAAGAACACCATCCCAACCGTGAAGCATGGAGGTGGAAACATCATTCTTTGGGGATGCTTTTCTGCAAAGGGGACAGGATGACTGCACCGTATTGAGGGAGGATGGATGGGGCCATGTATCGCGAGATCTTGGCCAACAACCTCCTTCCCTCAGTAAGAGCATTGAAGATGGGTCGTGGCTGGGTCTTCCAGCATGACAACGACCCGAAACACACAGCCAGGGCAACTAAGGAGTGGCTCCGTAAGAAGCATCTCAAGATCCTGGAGTGGCCTAGCCAGTCTCCAGACCTGAACCCAATAGAAAATCTTTGGAGGGAGCTGAAAGTCTGTATTGCCCAGCGACAGCCCCAAAACCTGAAGGATCTGGAGAAGGTCTGTATGGAGGAGTGGGCCAAAATCCCTGCTGTAGTGTGTGCAAACCTGGTCAAGACCTACAGGAAACGTATGATCTCTGTAATTGCAAACAAAGGTTTCTGTACCAAATATTAAGTTCTGCTTTTCTGATGTATCAAATACTTATGTCATGCAATAAAATGCAAATTAATTACTAAAAAATCATACAATGTGATTTTCTGAATTTGTTTTGTTTTAGATTCCGTCTCTCACAGTTGAAGTGTACCTATGATAAAAATTACAGACCTCTACATGCTTTGTAAGTAGGAAAACCTGCAAAATCGGCAGTGTATCAAATACTTGTTCTCCCCACTGTATATATATTGAGGTGACAGCATTGGAAATGCTTTTGGCGGCTAACCTGCTTCTGTTTTGTGGGTGGCACTGTGTGCTGTTTTCGATGGATGGGTCCTGGCCTCTCGGGGCCCTAGGGATCCGGAGAGACAGGGGTGGGATGCCGATCACTGGGTTGACGGCTCAACTTGGGATGGGGAGGGGCTTTAGTGGGGGAATTAGTGGAGAACAATTGGAGGGTTACTTAGTACCAATGCAAATATCATGGTACAGCTCTATGGACACTCAATCGTTACGGTATTTTTTATTGGTAAATTTACAAACATATATAATGATAAATAGACTTTAAACTTGTATCTCATTATGGTGTATGGTGAAATAAGTATAGCCAGTTATAATTGTAATGGCTTAGCTGATAATAACAAAAGAAGAACTATATTTACATGGCTCAAAGAGAAGGAATATAATATCTATTGTTTACAGGAAACTCATTCAACAATTCTAGATGAAGTTGCGTGGAAAAAGGAATGGGGGGGCGAAATATACTTCTCCCATGGGCAAAGAAACTCAAAAGGGGTGATGATATTAATTAATAGTAATTTCATTCCCGAATGTGCAAATTGTCCAAATAGATACGCAAGGTAGATGGATTATTTTAAATATGTTATTGGACCGTAAACAGATATGGCTCATTAACCTTTACGGACCAAATAATGATGATCCACACTTCTTTGACAATATATACAGTGGGGAGAACAAGTATTTGATACACTGACGATTTTGCAGGTTTTCCTACTTACAAAGCATGTAGAGGTCTGTCATTTTTATCATAGGTACACTTCAACTGTGAGAGACGGAATCTAAAACAAAAATCCAGAAAATCACATTGTATAATTTTTAAGTAATTCATTTGCATTTTATTGCATCAATGTAATTGTCTGCATCACTTCCAATCCCCCATGTTCTTTTATATGTATATATATATATATATATACACTGTATATATACAGTGGGGAGAACAAGTATTTGATACACTGCCGATTTTGCAGGTTTTCCTACTTACAGAGCATGTAGAGGTCTGTAATTTTTATCATAGGTACACTTCAACTGTGAGAGACAAAATCTAAAACAAAAATCCAGAAAATCACATTGTATGATTTTTAAGTAATTAATTTGCATTTTATTGCATGACATAAGTATTTGATCACCTACCAATCAGTAAGATATCCGGCTCTCAAAGACCTGTTAGTTTTTCTTTAAGAAGCCCACCTGTTCTCCACTCATTACCTGTATTAACTGCACCTGTTTGAACTCGTTACCTGTATAAAAGACACCTGTCCACACACTCAATCAAACAGACTCCAACCTCTCCACAATGGCCAAGACCAGAGAGCTGTGTAAGGACATCAGGGATACAATTTTAGACCTGCACAAGGCTGGGATGGGCTACAGGACAATAGGCAAGCAGCTTGGTGAGAAGGCAACAACTGTTGGCGTAATTATTAGAAAATGGAAGAAGTTCAAGATGACGGTCAATCACCCTCGGTCTGGGGCTCCATGCAAGATCTCACCTCGTGGGGCATCAATGATCATGCGGAAGGTGAGGGATCAGCCCAGAACTACACGGCAGCACCTGGTCAATGACCTGAAGAGAGCTGGGACCACAGTCTCAAAGAAAACCATTAGTAACACACTACGCCGTCATGGATTAAAATCCTGCAGCGCACGCAAGGTCCCCCTGCTCAAGCCAGCGCATGTCCAGGCCCGTCTGAAGTTTGCCAATGACCATCTGGACGATCCAGAGGAGGAATGGGAGAAGGTCATGTGGTCTGATGAGACAAAAATAGAGCTTTTTGGTCTAAACTCCACTCGCCGTGTTTGGAGGACGAAGATGGATGAATACAACCCCAAGAACACCATCCCAACCGTGAAGCATGGAGGTGGAAACATCATTATTTGGGGATGCTTTTCTGCAAAGAGGACAGGACGACTGCACCGTATTGATGGGAGGATGGATGGGGCCATGTATCGGGAGATCTTGGCCAACAACCTTCTTCCCTCAGTAAGAGCATTGAAGATGGATCGTGGCTGGGTCTTCCAGCATGACAACGACCCGAAACACTAAGCCAGGGCAACTAAGGAGTGGCTCCGTAAGAAGCATCTCAAGGTCCTGGAGTGGCTAGCCAGTCTCCAGACCTGAACCCAATAGAAAATCTTTGGAGGGAGCTGAAAGTCCATATTGCCCAGCGACAGCCCCGAAACTTGAATGATCTTGAGAAGGTCTGTGTGGAGGAGGTGGCCAAAATCCCTGCTGCAGTGTGTGCAAACCTGGTCAAGACCTACAGGAAACGTATGATCTCTGTAATTGCAAACAAAGGTTTCTGTACCAAATATTAAGTTCTGCTTTTCTGATGTATCAAATACTTATGTCATGCAATAAAATGCAAATTAATTACTTAAAAATCATACAATGTGATTTTCTGGATTTTTTTAGATTCCATCTCTCACAGTTGAAGTGTACCTATGATAAAAATTACAGACCTCTACATGCATTGTAAGTAGGAAAACCTGCAAAATCGGCAGTGTATCAAATACTTGTTCTCCCCATTGTATATATATATATATATATATATATTATATATATATACAGTGAGGAGAACAAGTATTTGATACAATCTATCTGCAATATTAAGAACTGAGCAATATATAACTGAGCAATCGGGGGAGAAGGGCCTTGGTCAGGGAGGTGTCCAAGAACCCGATGGTCACTCTGACAGAGCTCTAGAGTTCCTCTGTGGAGATGGGAGAATCTTCCAGAAGGACAACAATCTCTGCAGCACTCCACCAATCAGGCCTTTATGGTAGAGTGGCCAGACGGAAGCCACTCCTCAGTAAAAGGCACATTACAGCCCACTTGGAGTTTGCCAAAAGACACCTACAGGACTCTCAGACCATGAGAAACAAGATTCTCTGGTCTGATGAAACCAAGATTGAACTCTTTGGCCTGAATGCCAAGCGTCATGTCTGGAGGAAACTTTGCACCATCCCTACGGTGAAGCATGGTGGTGGCAGCATCATGCTGTGGGGATGTTTTTCAGCGGCAGGGACTGGGAGACTAGTCAGGATTGAGGCAAAGATGAACAGAGCAAAGTACAAAGAGATCCTTGATGAAAACCTGCTCCAGAGCACTCAGGACCTTAGTCTGGGGTGAAGGTTCATCTTCCAACAGGACAACGACCCTAAGCACACAGACAAAATGTGGAAAAGGTTAAGGGGTCTGAATACTTTCCGAATGCACTGTATATGTATATATAATACAGTATAAAAATTATTATTATTATTTTTTGTATTTTTTAAAAAGAGAAATGCCATTGGTGGCCGTGTTGCAATATAGAAGTAGTCCAAAAACCCGCAAACCGCGACCAATATATTTTCACCCGCGACATCGTTTTCAATGTAGCCCAATTCTTTTGGAAAACTGTGGACATGGCAACCCTGGATGGCACTTTTTATGAATGTGGCCATGTGTACAGTGGGGAAAAAAGTATTTAGTCAGCCACCAATTGTGCAAGTTCTCCCACTTAAAAAGATGAGAGAGGCCTGTAATTTTCATCATAGGTACACGTCAACTATGACAGACAAAATGAGAATTCTTTTTCCAGAAAATCACATTGTAGGATTTTTAATGAATTTATTTGCAAATTATGGTGGAAAATAAGTATTTGGTCAATAACAAACGTTTCTCAATACTTTGTTATATACCCTTTGTTGGCAATGACACAGGTCAAACGTTTTCTGTAAGTCTTCACAAGGTTTTCACACACTGTTGCTGGTATTTTGGCCCATTCCTCCATGCAGATCTCCTCTAGAGCAGTGATGTTTTGGGGCTGTCACTGGGCAACACAGACTTTCAACTCCCTCCAAAGATTTTCTATGGGGTTGAGATCTGGAGACTGGCTAGGCCACTCCAGGACCTTGAAATGCTTCTTACGAAGCCACTCCTTTGTTGCCCGGGCGTTGTGTTTGGGATCATTGTCATGCTGAAAGACCCAGCCACGTTTCATCTTCAATGCCCTTGCTGATGGAAGGAGGTTTTCACTCAAAATCTCACGATACATGGCCCCATTCATTCTTTCCTTTACATGGATCAGTCGTCCTGGTCCCTTTGCAGAAAAACAGCCCCAAAGCATGATGTTTCCACCCCCATGCTTCACAGTAGGTATGGTGTTCTTTGGATGCAACTCAGCATTCTTTGTCCTCCAAACACAACGAGTTGAGTTTTTACCAAAAAGTTATATTTTGGTTTCATCTGACCATATGACATTCTCCCAATCCTCTTCTGGATCATCCAAATGCACTCTAGCAAACATCAGACGGGCCTGGACATGTACTGGCTTAAGCAGGGGGACACGTCTTGCACTGCAGGATTTGAGTCCCTGGGGGCGTAGTGTGTTACTGATGGTAGGCTTTGATACTTTGGTCCCAGCTCTCTGCAGGTCATTCACTAGGTCCCCCTGTGTGGTTCTGGGATTTTTGCTCACCATTCTTGTGATCATTTTGACCCCACGGGGTGAGATCTTGCGTGGAGCCCCAGATCGAGGGAGATTATCAGTGGTCTTGTATGTCTTCCATTTCCTAATAATTGCTCCCACAGTTGATTTCTTCAAACCAAGCTGCTTACCTATTGCAGATTCAGTCTTCCCAGCCTGGTGCAGGTCTACAATGTTGTTTCTGGTGTCCTTTGACAGCTCTTTGGTCTTGGCCATAGTGGAGTTTGGAGTGTGACTGTTTGAGGTTGTGGACAGGTGTCTTTTATACTGATAACAAGTTCAAACAGGTGCCATTAATACAGGTAACGAGTGGAGGACAGAGGAGCCTCTTAAGGAAGAAGTTACAGGTCTGTGAGAGCCAGAAATCTTGCTTGTTTGTAGATGACCAAATACTTATTTTCCACCATAATTTGCAAATAAATTCATTAAAAATCCTTCAATGTGATTTTCTGGATTTTTTTTTCTCATTTTGTCTGTCATAGCTGACGTGTACCTATGATGAAAATTACAGGCCTCTCTCATCTTTTTAAGTGGGAGAACTTGCACAATTGGTGGCTGACTAAATACTTTTTTCCCCCACTGTATATTGTCTAGTATATCATGGGCAGGATCTAACAATGGGAATTCCAAACCACCCGTAATGTATCATGGGTAAATTGTGACTGACTGACTGATCTACAAATAATAATGAGTAGTTATTTATGATACAAGGTTATTTGTAGATCAGTAAGTCGGCAGTCGCCTTCACTGTCGGCTGCAATGTCGAACAAGCCCAAAGTGTCACTTGCTTCATCATCATGATGATGCAAAACATATCATATGATGCAAAACGGATCATCATGATGATGTGGCAAGTGACACTTTGCTTCTTGAAAGTCCAATATCTTGAAAACTTGACTGCCGACATGCAAAACATTTTGGGACTGTTTCCCAAACTGTATGTCGTGCGAGGCGTATTTGCATTTAGACCATAATTCAAATTGATTGGTGGTTTCTTGCCTGGTTTTCCCAATCCATAGTCTAAATGAGAGGATTACGACCCCCTCCCTAGCCTCAGTGGCTATGGGTTGGGACAGGGTTCCCTGCAGACTAAACAACAGAGGGGGACGACCCCCTGCTCCTTTGGGAGCAAGGATTCTGACCAGCCCTGAGGACTTCTTCGAGCATAACATGTGGTATGTGTTTGCACATCTATTATTTTCATTTAATGCAATTTTCAATGTGAAGTCTGAAGTTGATAATATACTGTGTCAAATGGCACAGCAGTGTATTTTGTATCAAGCATACATTCATGTGAAATGGTCTGAGGAAGGGAAAGACAAAGCCAGACGAGAATTATATCTTACGCATTCTATTAGAAGAGCAAGGTAATCCTTTTCTAAATGTTCCTAGCAAATTCGGTTCTTAATTTTGATTGTATGAAAGCTAATATTGATGTAGTTTTTGTTCTTCATCCCCCAATCAGGCAGATATGACACAGATGCCTGTAAATACTGGGACAGCTTTTATGAGATGCACCAGGACAAGTTCTTTAAAGATCGCAAGTGGCTGTTCTTGACGTTCCTAGAGCTTCTTTCTTTAGTGCCAGAGAGCAGTGCTACTGAGGAGAGACAGTGTGGGCTGCGGGCCCCATGCCCAGAGCCTGGTGTGTCTGGCAGGGACACAGAGATGGGGCAGCAGCGGCAGCATGCACCCACTCACCAGCACATAGATCCACTGACAAGCAGCAGTCCTGTAACCAAGATGGGAGAGACACTGCAGAGGCTGCAAGGCAGACCAGGTCTTTCCCAGGCTATCATGCAACTTTCAGGATCTTATTATCTTAACATTTTCATCTTGCTTTTATTCCTCATCCCCTACACAGTTCAAATGTAGTTAGAATAAATGGCAAGATGCATGAACTCTTTGGTGCACAACTTTGGTGTTGATTTCACTGGCTCAGTAGTTGAGTCAAGTTTCTATTTTGACAGAATTGTATTTTTGTCAGAGGTTGGAGGTTGGGGCTGGTAACAGTGTGTTTCCTATTATTATTAAGTAAGTACTGTCACACCCTGATCTGTTTCACCTGTCTTTGTGCTTGTCTCCACCCCCTCCAGATGTCGCCCATCTTCCCCATTATCCCCTGTGCATTTATACCTGTGTTCTCTGTTTGTCTGTTGACCGTTCGTCTTGTCTCGTCAAGCATACCAGCATGTTTTTCGTACTCCTGTTTTCTTGAGCCCTGTTTTCTAGTTTTCCCGGTTTTGATCAATCTGCCTGCCCTGAGCCTGCCTGCCGCTCTGTACCTTACGGACTCTGCCCTGGACTACCGACCTATGCCTGCCCTTGACCTGTCCTTTGCCTGGCCCCTGTTTATATAATAAACGTCCGTTATTTGAACTGTCTGCATTTGGGTCTTTTCCTGAGCCGTGATAGTACGAACTGGCCATGACGGACCCAGCAGACTCTGACCAGCTCCGCAACGGCGTCTCCTCCCATGGAGCCACCATTGGAAGGCACGAGGAGTTGCTTCGTGGTCTTATGGAAGGTTTCCAGACCTTGGCAGATGCCATGACCGCGCGTTGAATACATTGCTGGAGCAATTCTCGGGTTGTCTGTTAGGCAGCCTACCACGACAGTAACCTCTCAGCCCCTCAGTAACCCGGCTGTCAGCAGCGCGTCTCTCCCGGCTACACCGGCTTCCCGAGAACCCCGCTTATCTCCCTGGAACGCTTCGCTGGAGAGTCGGGAACCTGTCAGGCGTTTCTCTCTCAGTGTTCCCTCATCTTCGAGCTGCAGCTCTCCTCCTTCCCCTCGGACCTCTCGAAGATAGCGTACCTCATTATGCTGATGTCCGGGAGGGCTCTCGCCTGGGCTACGGCAGTGTGGGAACAACAGTCTGCTGTGTGCTCCAGTCTGGAGGAGTTCGTGGCTGAGGTGAAGAAGGTTTTCGATTCTCCGTTGTCCGGGAGAGAGGCTGCCCGGAAGTTACTGCAGCTCCGGCAAGACTCCTGCAGTGTGGCAGACTATGCAGTGGATTTCCGCACGTTGGCTGCCGAGAGTGCCTGGAACCCGGAATCCCTGTTTGACACATTCCTGCACGGATTATCGGAGGAAATTAAGGACAGGGAACTGCATACGGATCTCGACCTCACTCATCGCCTTGACCATCCGGATCGATGGGCGGCTACGGGAACATAGGAAGGAGAGGAGGTCTGGTTCCACGTGCCCACCCAAGGATTCACCTTGCCTCCGAGGCATCCCGGAAGTCCCCGACGTCTACGTGTCCGAGAGAATCCGAGGCTACCCGATTTCCCCCGAGAGTCTCCGAAGTCTGCTGATTCGCCTCTTCCCGAGCCGATGAAACTAGGCAGAGCTAGGTTGTCTCCAGCTGAACGTTTACGCAGGCTTAACATGAAGAGTTGTATGTATTGCGGGACTACTGGTCATTTCGAGTCTACCTGTCCACTAAAAGACCATGCTCACCGGTAAGGGCGAGTACTCTGGTGGGTCATACGGAGAACTTTCCTTCTTCCCTTACTCACACCCCTCTCCATGCCATCCTGCTGTGGGAGAACCAGTCAAAATCTCTCAGAGTACTCATCGACTCTGGGGTCGATGAGAGTTTTATGGACACTACCCTGGTGTCAGAGCTGGGCATCCCCACTCAGCCCCTCTCCATTCCCATGGACGTTAGAGCGCTGGACGGGCACTCTATAGGCAGGGTCACCCACAATACCACTCCCATCAACCTGCAAGTGTCAGGGAACCACAGCGAGGCTATCCAGTTCATGCTTAATAAGTCTCCTCAGGTTCCCGTGGTATTGGGATTCTCTTGGCTCAAGCGACACAATCCCCTCATTGACTGGACTGTTGGTGCCATCATGGGCTGGAGCCCGTTCTACCAAGCCCATTGCCTGAAGTCGGCGCAGCCTGCCCCTGGACGTCTTCTGGTGGGCTCGGAAGTAGCCTTGGACCTCTCCGCCATTCCCACGGAGTACCAGGACCTCTGGGAGGTTTTCAGTAAGGCCCGGGCCACTTCGCTTCCTCCGCATTGACCCTATGACTGCAGGATCGACCTTCTCCCGGGCACCACACCACACCGGGGACGACTGTATTCTCTGTCGGGTCTGGAGACCAAGGCTATGGAGACCTACATCGAGGACTCCCTGGCTGCAGGGTGTATCCGTCCTTCTGCCTCCCCCGCCGACGCAGGTTTCTTCTATGTGGAGAAGCGGGACAAAACACTGCGCCCATGCATCGACTACCGGGGCCTCAATGACATCACGGTTAAGAACCACCACCCGCTACCACTCATCGCCTTGGCCTTCGAGCCGCTCCAGGGGGCCACCATTTTCTCCAAGTTGGACCTGCAGAACTCCTACCATCTGGTGCGGATACGGGAAGGGGACGAGTGGAAGACAGCCTTCAACACGGCCAGTGGACACTACGTAAATCTGGTTATGCCATTTGGTCTGACCAACACTCCAGCTGTGTTCCAGGCCCTGGTTAACGACGTTCTGCACGACATGTTGAACCGGTTCACGTTCGTCTACCTCGATGACATCCTCGTTTTCTCCCGCTCAGCCCAAGAACACGTGCTCCACGTCCGACAGGTCCTCCAGCGCCTCCTGGAGAACCAGCTTTTTGTGAAAGCGGAAAAGTGCGAATTCCATCGCTCCACCATCTCCATGGATACTGGAAAGGTGAGAGTGGTGGTGGATTGGCCCCAACCTATGTCCAGAGTGCAGCTGCAACGCTTACTGGGATTTGCCCATTTCTATTGCCGCTTTATCCAGGGTTACAGCACCCTGGCTTCCCCCCTTTCTGCACTCACCTCACCCAAGGTTCCATTCACGTGGTCCCCAGCTACTGACCGGGTGTTCCTGGACCTCAAGCACCGCTTCACCACAGCTCCCATATTAGTTAATCCTGACCCGTCCCGTCAGTTCGTGGTGGAGGCCGACGCTTCGGATGTCGGAGTGGGGGCTGTCCTGTCCGAGCGTTCTGCCCTGGACCTTAAGCTGCATCCCTGCGCCACCTTCTCCCATCGTTTTAATGCCACAGAGAGGAATTACGATGTGGGGAATCCTGAGTCTCCCGGTGAAGATGGCGTTGGAGGAGTGGAGGCACTGGTTGGAGGGGGCGGAACATCCTTTCATTGTGTCAATGGATCACAAGAACCTGGAATATCTCCGCACCGCCAAGCGTCTCAATTCCCGGCAAGCTAGGTGGGCCCTGCTTTTCACCCGGTTCAACATCTCCCTCTCCTACCGCCCGGGGTCGAATAATGTCAAGCCGGATGCGCTTTCACGCCGCTATAGCCCCATGGCTACACCCTCGGACCTCGAGACCATCCTTCCTACCTCGTGTCTGGCGGCGGCACTCATCTGGGGAATTGAGAATCAGGTCCATGAGGCGCAGTGTTCCTGACGCTGTCCGCTCACTCCTCCAGGCTTGCCTGCCACCCGGGTTCCCGTTGGACCCTGGCCTTTGTGCGACAACGCTTTTGGTGGCCCACCATGGTCCCTGACGTCTCAGCGTTCGTCGCCGCCTGCACTATCTGTGCGCAGAATAAGACTCCTCGGCAAGTTCCGGCTGGTCTCCTTCAACCACTTCCTGTCCCTCACCGTCCCTGGTCACATATATCCCTGGACTTTGTCACTGGTCTCCCCCCGTCTGATGGCAACACCGTTATCCTTACAGTGATGTACCGGTTTTCCAAAGTTGCCCATTTCATTCCTCTCCCCAAGCTATCCTCAGCCAAGGAGACGGCCCAGCTCATGGTGCAGCACGTCTTCCAGATCCATGGACTTCCGGTGGACATGGTCTCCGACCGGGGTCCTCAGTTCTCGTCCCGGTTCTGGAAGGCGTTCTGCACGCTCATTGGGTCGTCGGCCAGCCTGTCCTCCGGGTTCCACCCCCAGTCTAACGGCCAGTCGGAGTGAGCCAATCAGGACCTGGAGACGACTCTTCGCTGCCTTTTCTCCGCCAACCCCACCACCTGTAGCCAGCAATTTGTGTGGGTAGAGTCCGCCCGCAACACCCTCCCCTGCTCTGCCACTGGTCTCTCGCCTTTTGAGTGTTCCCTGGGATATCAGCCCCCGCTCTTCCCGGAGCAAGAGGAAGAGGTCAGCATACCCTCGGCCCAGATGTTCGTCCGCTGCTGTCGCGGTACCTGGAAGAGAGCCTGGTCAGCTTTTCTCAAGACCACCTCCAGGTATTGATGACAGGCGGACCGCTACCGGACCCTGGCTCCCCGTTATCGTCTCGGGCAAAGGGTATGGCTGTCCACACGGGATCTGCCCCTCCGGGTGCAGTCCCGCAAACTTTCCCCCTGTTTTATTGGCCCTTTCCCAATCTCCAAGATTCTTAGCGCATCTGCTGTTCGTCTTCTGTTGCCCCGTACCCTTTGTCTACATCCCACTTTTCCTGTGTCTAGGATTAAACCTATGTCTCACAGCCCTTTTTCTCCTGTTTCCAGGCCCACACCCCTCCCCTGTCTCATCGACGGCCAACCGGCGTACACGGTGAGGCGCCTCCTGAAATTTCGGCCGCGGGGCAGGGGATTCCAGTACCTGGTTGACTGGGAGGGTTATGGCCCGGAGGAGAGGTGCTGGGTCCCCGCTAGGGACATCCTGGACCCAGGAGTTCCACCACCGGCACCCCGGTCAACCGGGTATGCGCCCAGGTAGGCGTCCCTAGAGGGGGTGTACTGTCACACCCTGATCTGTTTCACCTGTCTTTGTGCTTGTCTCCACCCCCCTCCAGGTGTCGCCCAACTTCCCCATTATCTCCTGTGCATTTATACCTGTGTTCTCTGTTTGTCTGTTGCCAGTTTGCCTTGTCTTGTCAAGCCTACCAGCATGTTTTTCGTACTCCTGTTTTCTTGAGCTCTGTTTTCCAGTTTTCCCAGTTTTGATCATTCTGCCTGCCCTGAGCCTGCCTGCCGTTCTGTACCGTTTGACACTGCCCTGGATTACTGACCTCTGCCTGCCCTGAGCCTGCCTGCCGCTCTGTACCTAACGGACTCTGCCCTGGACTACCGACCTCTGCCTGCCCTGGACCTGTCCTTTGCCTGCCCCCTGTTCATATAATAAACGTCCGTTATTCGAACTGTCTGCAGTTGGGTCTTTTCCTGAGCCGTGATAAGTACAACATCATTATCTTTTTTCTCTAGTCTAAATTAAGTATTTTAAATTGTTATACACAATGATCAGAAACATCTATTGATGCATGATGTCACAAACTGAGTCTGTGGGGTTCAATGGTTTACTTTTTTTACTCATTCTAGAATAACGTTGTCTTTCTTGATGGCAAATGTTTTGATATTTGCTTTGGTATGCAGACAACCTTTGTTAAAGCATGATGTCATCTTACATAGAACATTTTGTCCAGAGGACTTGGCAAGGCTAGGGGAGGAAAATAATGAGGAGGAAGTGTTTAACCTTGACCTGCATTCATTATCCTATGAATGACTCTTGAATTAAATGGAAAGTATGTTATCTGATAGCAAATGTATTAGTCCCTCAGTCTCCTTGCTTGGTGTGTGATTAAGCTGGCGGAGCAGTGCGGTTGTGTTTTCTGTAGTGTCCTTGCGTAAATAGCCAGTTTTTTTTTGTTGTTGTCTATTTTGTATATATTTCTCAATTTTACTTTTCATTCTTTAACTAAATATACTTTCCTGCAACCCGCCTCACCCAACGTGGAAAGGATTCTATTATTTCTTTATAACTTTTATCAAGAACCTTAAGCTGAAACTAGTCTAGCTGCAACCGAATGGCTGTGGTAGCCAGCTAGCTATCTACTTGCTATTAGCCACCGTTAGTGTCTTCACCATTGTCCGTGGCCTGCACTATCCACCAGCCAGCTCTAGCTCTAGCCTGGACAATTTGTCGGCCAGTCTGCACAGCGTGCTATCGACCCAGAGCATATCGGATTTTCTGCCGGAATCACTGGACCTCTAGCACCGGATCATCGCAACTAGCTAGCTGCAACCGAATGGCTGTTGTAGCCAGCTTACTAGCTACTTGCTATTAGCCACCGTTAGCGGTCTAAACCATTGTCCGTGGCCTGCACTACCCACCAGCCAGCTCTAGCTCTAGCCTGGACAATTTGTCGGCCAGTCTGCACAGCGTGCTATCGACCCAGAGCATATCGGATTTTCTGCCGGAATCACTGGACCCTAGCGCCGCATCATCGCAACTAGCTAGCTGCAACCGAATGGCTGTTGTCGTTGACTAATTACCATTGCCCCTTAGCAAACACCAGTTAGCCTTGAGCTAGCCTCGAGCCAGGCCAGTCTCCCGGCTATCTACCTCTCTGTCAACCGGATGGGACCTCCTAGTGTTGACACGGAGCCCCGCCGATCCAACACGACTGGTCTGCCGACGAAATCGTCTGATGTGGTTTCAACAGGCTTCCCGTTACGACGTCGACCACGAAGATCCATCTGCTAGCCCCAGCCCGCTAGCACACGCAAGCCGTGCCTCTTGCTCGCCAGTGCTGTAGCAGCCCCCGAACTACATCCAAACTATCCTATTGCTGTTCACTGGACTTTATGATAACTCAGCTATACAGCTGATGCCTGCTGGACTGTTCCTTTATACGGTACTGCATCCTGTTTATGTTTAGCCTCAGCCCAAACTTTGTCGCCATTACCAGCTGTTGTCTTAGCTCTCTCGAAATAACACCTGTGATTGCTTTATGCCTCTCTCCCATGTCAATATGCCTTGCTTAATGCTGTTTTGGTTATTTCTTATTGTACTATTTCACTGTAGAGCCCCCAGTCCAGCTCAACCTGCCTTAGATAACTCCTTTGTCCCACCCCCCATACACACGGAGACCGACTCAATCGGTGCCTCCAGTGATGCTATCTCTTTCATCGTTACCCAACGCTTAGGTTTACCTCCACTGTACTCATATCCTTCCATATCCTTGTCTGTACATAATGCCCTGAATCTATTCTACAACGCCCGGAAATCTGCCCCTTTTATTCTCTGTACCCAACGCACTAGAAGACCAGTTCTTAAAGACTTTAACCGTATCCTTATTCTACTCCTCCTCTGTTCCTCTGGTGATGTAGAGGTTAACCCAGGTCCTGTAGCCCCCAGTATCACTCCTACTCCCCAGGCATTAACATCAGAAGCCTCCTCCCTAAGTTTGAGCTATTCACTGCGTTAGCACACTCCGCCAACCCTGATGTTCTAGCAGTGTCTGAATCCTGCTTAGGAAGGCCACCAAAAATTCAGAAATGTCCATCCCTAACTACAACATTTTCCGTCTCGATAGAACTGCCAAAGGGGGTGGGGTTGCAATCTATTGTAGAGATAGCCCGCAGAGCTCTATCATACTATCCAGGTCTGTGCCCAAACAGTTTGAGCTTCTACTTTTAAAAATCCACCTTTCCAGTCTCTCAATGTTGCCGCTTGCTACAGACCCCCCTCAGCCCCGAGCTGTGCCCTGGACACTATATGTGAACTGATTGCCCCCCATCAATCCTCAGAGTTCGTACTGCTTGGTGACATAAACTGGGATATGCTTAACACCCCGGCCAACCTACAATCTAAACTAGATGCCCTCAATCTCACACAAATAATCAACGAACCTACCAGGTACAACCCTAAATCTGTAAACATGGGCACCCTCATAGATATCATCCTGACAAATTTACCCTCTAAATACACCTCCGCTGTCTTCAACCAGGATCTCAGCGATCACTGCCTTATTGCCTGCGTCCATAATGGGTCCGCGGTCAAACGATCACCCCTCATCACTGTCAAACGCTCCCTAAAACACTTTAGCGAGCAGGCCTTTCTTATTGACCTGGCCCGGGTATCCTGGATGGATATTGACCTCATTCCGTCAGTAGAGGATGCCTAGTTGTTCTTTAAAAGTGCTTTCCTCTCAATCTTAAATAAGCATGCCCCATTCAAAAAATTCAGAACTAAGAACAGATATAGCCCCTGGTTCTCCTCAGACTTGACTGCCCTTGACCAGCACAAAAACATCCTGTGGCGTACTGCATTAGCATCGAACAGCCCATGCGAAATGCAACTTTCCAGGGAAGTCAGGAACCAATATACACAATCAGTTAGGAAAGCAAAGGCTAGCTTTTTCAAACAGAAATTTGCATCCTGTAGCACTAACTCCAAAAAGTTTTGGGACACTGTAAAGTCCATGGAGAATAAGAGCACCTCCTCCCAACTGCCCACTGCACTGAGGCTAGGAAACACTGTCACCACCGATAAATCTACAATAATCAAGAATTTCAACAAGCATTTTGCTACGGCTGGCCATGCTTTCCACCTGGCTACCACTACCCCGGCCACCAGCTCTGCACCCTCCGCTGCAACTTGCCCATGCCCCCCGCTTCTCCTTCACACAAATTCAGACAGCTGATGTTCTGAAAGAGCTGAAAAATCTGGACCCCTACAAATCAGCTGGGCTAGACAATCTGGACCCTTTCTTTCTAAAATTAGTCGCAACCCCTATTACTAGCCTGTTCAACCTCTCTTTCGTAACGTCTGAGATCCCCAGAGATTAGAAAGCTGCCGCGGTCATCCCCCTCTTCAAAGGGGGTGACACTCTAGATCCAAACTGTTACAGACCTATATCCATCCTGCCCTGCCTTTCGAAAGTATTTGAAAGCCAAGTTAACAAACAGATCACCGACCATTTCGAATCCCACCGTACCTTCGCCGCTATGCAATCCGGTTTCCGAGCTGGTCATGGGTGCACATCAGCCACGCTCAAGGTCCTAAACGATATTATAACCGCGATCGATAAAAGACAGTACTGCGCAGCCGTCTTCATCTACCTGGCCAAGGCTTTCGACTCTGTCAACCACCGCATTCTTATTGGCAGACTAAATAGCCTTGGTTTCTCAAATGACTGCCTCGCCTGGTTCACCAACTACTTCTCAGATAGAGTTCAATGTGTCAAATCGGAAGGCCTGTTGTCTGGACCTTTGGTAGTCTCTATGGGGGTGCCACAGGGTTCAATTCTCGGGCCGACTCTATTCTCTGTGTATATCAATGATGTCGCTCTTGCTGCTGGTGACGCTCGGATCCACCTCTATGCGGACGACACCATTTTGTATACATCTGGCCCTTCATTGGACACTGTGTTAACAAACCTCCAAACGAGCTTCAACGCCATACAACACTCCTTCAGTAGCCTCCAACTGCTCTTAAACACTAGTAAAACTAAATGCATGCTCTTCAACCGAACGCTGCTTGGACCCGCCCACCCGACTAGAATCACTACTCTCTGCGGGTCTGACCTAGAGTATGTAGACAACTACAAATACCTAGGTGTCTGGTTAGACTGTAAACTCTCCTTCCAGACCCACATTAAGCATCTCCAATCAAAAGTTAGATCTAGAATCGGCTTCCTATTTCGCAACAAAGCCTCCTTCACTCATGCTGCCAAACATGCCCTCGTAAAACTGACTATCCTACCGATCCTTGACTTCGGCGATGTCATTTACAAAATAGCCTCTAAGACTCTACTCAGCAAATTGGATGTCGTCTATCACAGTGCCATCCGTTTTGTCACCAAAGCCCCATATACTACCCACCATTGTGACCTGTACGCTCTTGTTGGCTGGCCCTCACTACATATTCGTCGCCAAACCCACTGGCTCCAGGTCATCTATAAATCACTGCTAGGCAAATCCCCGTCTTATCTTAGCTCACTGGTCACCATAGCAACACCCACCCGTAGTCTGCACTCCAGCAGGTATATCTCACTGGTCATCCCCAAAGCCAACACCTCCTTTGGCTGCTATTCCTTCCAGTTCTCTGCTGCCAATGACTGGAACGAACTGCAAAAATATCTGAAGCTGGAGACTCTTATCTCCCTCACTATCTTTAAGCATCAGTTGTCAGAGCAGCTTACCGATCACTGCACCTGTACACAGCCATTCTGAAATTAGCCCACCCAACTACCTCATCCCCATATTGTTATTTATTTAGCTAATTTGCACCCCAGTATCTCTATTTGCACATCATCTTTTGCACATCTATCATTTCAGTGTTAATACGAAATTGTAACTATTTTGCACTATGGCCTATTTATTGCCTTACCTCCATAACTTACTACATTCGCACACACTGTATATATATTTTCTGTTGTATTTTTGACTTTGTTTGTTTTGTTTACCCCATATGTAACTCTGTGTTGTTGTTTTTATCGCACTGCTTTGCTTTATCTTGGCCAGGTCGCAGTTGTAAATGAGAACTTGTTCTCAACTGGCTTACCTGGTTAAATAAATAAAAAATGTAAGCGCAATTTGTTCAGTAAATATTTACTGACTACAGTTAAGTCCAGACTACAGTTAAGTCACTGAATGCCAATCGATTAAATCTACCTGTCATTATACAATTCAATCTTGTATCCCTACTCCATTTTGTTTTGCCTTGGTGTGTTTGTTGTGAAAATGATATGAAATGAACCTGACAAGTTCCCTCTCTGTGTTGCTGTCTTACAGAGACACAGGGGCATTCTTATACTGGTGTGACTTTACCCCTCGTGCTGTCCAGCTGGTCAAGGTAAGATACCATTTTCCAAACAAGTGAGATTCATACAAACAAACATTGGAATTTACATCATTACAAACAGGTTGAAATCTGGTTAAAATAACGTAATTACAAACAGGTTGAAATCTGGTTGAAATGACATCATTACAAACAGGTGTTTTTCACATATTTGTGATTATCCTTCTAGGCCTGGTGGACATATGATGCTCTTGGAATGGACAGTGTTTTATCTCTTGCAATGGACAGTCTTTTATCAAATGGCCATGATCAGCAGTCCTGACATTATTGTACAGGGTCCTTCACTGCAAAACAGTGCTGTGAGATACAGAGCAGAGTAGAGCAATCTACCAGGAACAGACTGCATGCCCTCATTAGAGGTTGTTACATTTATTCTTATCTTTTGCCAGTTGCTTTGCAATTTATGGGTGCAATTCTTTCCAAGCCTATTTAAGAGCTTAACATGATGTTGCTCAATTAATGCTATCTACTCATGAAACACTAGGAAAACAGCTAGTTTGTTCACATTGCTAATTCTATTGCCGGCTTGAGTAACTACCGCATAATGGCTAAATTATCTAATTCTTTCAGACTATACTGTAAAGTACTGGTGTGTTTACGGGTGCCTTCAGTTATATGCACATTTTAGTGCTGATTTAGTCTAAGGTCTTGCCAAAACAGAGTATTTTTTAGGGGGGAGTAGTTCAGTTTCCATAGCAACTCCTCTTGAGACTTGCAGTCAAAATTATCTGTCTGCAGGTGTTGAAGAGCATTATACATCCCTTTTAACCTGAGAATGGTAATGTTTTTTTCGGCAACTGTAAGAAATAAGTGAATAATAGATTTTTATTCAAAATTGATTACATTAAACATGACTGTTGATGTTTTTCTTCTAAGGATGAACATAATTACATTCTCACATAATCGATGTGGGTTTATGTAACTATACTGTAGGACTTATGTCTTTGAGGAGCTTGTCAATACACTCAGGGCTGGATTTTTCTGGATTTCAAGTAGGTTTGAATTAAGCAAGAATTTTTGCTAATCCAAATTGCCATCATAAGAGCTCAACAATAGGTTTTAAGTTATCCACTACATTTAACCAATGAATTAGTTGAATTGTTAACATATCGATGTGACGAGGTGGCCTCCTTTCCCTTCCTTCCACTGAGCCTGGATGTTATTCTGCTGGTCTTCGTGCTCTTCTCCATTCACCCGAGTGGTAGGTGAAGGTTAGGAGACAAAGGCAGGAGCGCCCACTCCCATTTATCACCTGCCAGCCCCCCACCCAACCCCACCACCCCTCCCCCTTTCCCCATGCTTTGTCTGAATGTCATTACTAACCCAACCCTCTCCACCCTCCAAAAACAGGCCCTCTAAAGGCGTCCGCATGCTTCCCAGCCTAAATAGTTCAGTTTGTACATATATTATGACAACATTCGGTGACGGTTTTGTTCGTTTTGGACATCGGTGAGGTTTTTTTAGGCTGTTCAGGCACACATTTATTTTCTAGAGGCAAGCAGAAGTTTGGAGCCGACGTCTACGCCCTTATGTCAGTGATTGGTCAACTTTAGGGATTCTTCAGTAAAGTCTTTGTTTTCATGCACATTTTTTCATTGAGAAATACTGCACCAAACATCTTAGTTAGATATAAAATTGCATGACTAAGATCTCCTCGGCAATAACGTCAAAATTAATTTATTGAGTTATCTTAGATTAATTGGGACTATTTTCAGGAAGTGTATACTGGCTACGGCGTCTCAAAATGGACAAACAGTACTAATGTTTGTCCACAACACCCGACTTCGGCTAGCCGCCAGCCGAACTGAAGCATGCTGTCGCCTTAACACACTCTGAGGTTGTGCTCTTTTGTACTACAATATGTGTTTTGAATCAAGAACATTCTAGCTTTATTTATACAGATTATATTAATTTGTTAATTGCAAATGTTTTGTGTGACGTGTCTCCTCTGACTTCAAGATGGCCAGAGTTGCTCCCTTCCTCAAGAAACCAACACTATGACGTCAAAAACTATAGACCGGTATCTCTTCTTTCTTTTCTTTCCAAAACACTTGAGCATGCTGTTTCTTACCAACTCTCTCGTTAACTCTCTCAGAACAATCTTCTTGACCCTAACCAGTCTGGCTTCAAGGGTCACTCAACTGAGACCGCTCTCCTCTGTGTCACAGAGGCTCTATGCTCTGCCAAATCTGACTCTCTCTCCTCTGTTCTCATCCTCCTAGATCTTTCCGCTGCTTTTGACACCGTGAACCTTAGGCTCTGCACACTCCTGGATTGCATCCTACCTGGCAGGTCGCTCCTACCAGGTAGCGTGGAGAGGATCTGTGTCTGCACCACATGCTCTCACTACTGGTGTCCCTCAGGGCTCGGTTCTAGGCCCTCTCCTCTTTTCTCTTTACACCAAGTCACTCAGCTCTTTCATATCCTCACATGGTCTCTCCTATCATTGCTATGCGGATGATACCCAGGTGGCGACACGCATCTTTGCGTGCCTGGCAGACATCTCAGCTAGGATGTCGGCCACCCCCTCAAGCTCAACCTCGACAAAACAGAGCTGCTCTTCCTCCCAGGGAAGGTCTGCCCGCTCCAAGACCTCTCCATCACAGTTGACAACTCCACGGTGTCTCCCTCCCAGAGTGTAAAGAGCCTTGGCGTGACCCTGGACAACACCCTGTCATTCTCTGCAAACATCAAAGCAGAGACTCGCTCCTGCGGGTTCATGCTCTACAACATCCGCAGAGTACGATCTTTCCTCACATAGGAAGCGGCGCAGGTACTTATCATCTCCCGTCTAGACTACTGCAACTCTCTGTTGGCTGGGCTCCCTGCTTGTGCCATCAAACCCCTGCAACTTATCCAGAATGCCGCAGCCCGCCTGGTGTTCAACCTTCTTAAGTTCTCTTGTTATTGAGCTCTAAGTGAGTATTGCATGTAGTGCCAGGAGGATCATGGAGCATATCATCTCTACTATGGGCCATTGATCGCTGATTCACTTAGGTCATTAGAAGCAGCTTGTTATTGTATTTCTCAGTCACAAAAAAATACAAAGTCAAAAGGCTTCTACTGCAGGCATTTTCTGTGGGTGTATAACTGTGTGGTTTTGAAATATGCTCTCTCTTTAGCTCACTAACTATGTGTCTGACGTCATGTCTGTTAGCTGAGATGCTCCATTTGGTAACTGAACAGCTGACATATTGGGAAGGAGAGCACAGTCAAAACCTTGACAGTTAGGCTTATCCCTTATCCCCCTTGCAAAAACACAACTGCTTGTACAGTACTGTATATGTTAATTTACTGGGAAGCCTGGCTCTGGAATGATAAAGCAAACATCTCTGAAAATGTATCAGGCGTGCTCAATTTTGTGTATCATACCTTTGCAAACTCAGACTCTTTCATTCTTTCAAGAAAGAAACGGATTGATTGGTTGATTAATTGTTAGATTTTTTTGACAGAGTCCAAGGAGTTGTGAACCGGTTGTCTCAATTGCTGAAACCTGGAGGGATAGTCCTCTACTGAGATTATGGCAGATATGATTTATCACAACTACGGTTTGAAAAAGGTGGCTTTCTACTTTTAACTTTATTTAAAGTGCATTTTCACAAAGTCTACACTTTACAGAGGACAAAAATATAATTTAAAGGAGAAAAAACAGCAGATCATAATCATTTCATTACGGTGAGGTCCAAAAGTATTTGGATAGTGACACACTTTTTGTTGTTTTGGCTCTGTACTTCAGGACTTTGGATTTAAAATGAAACTATGAGGTTCAAGTATAGACTGTCAGCTTTAATTTGAGGGTATTTAATCCATATTGGGTGAACCGTCTAGAAATTAAAGCACTTTTTGTACATAGTCCACCCATTTTAGGGAACCAAAAGTATTGGGACAAATTCCCTTATGTATATTAAAGTAGTCAATAGTTTAGTATTTGGTCCCATATTCCTAGCACACAATGACTACATCAAGCTTGTGACTCTACAAACTTCTTGGATGCATTTGCAGTTTGTTTTAGTTGTGTTTTAGATTATTTTGTGCCCAATAGAAATGAATGGTAAATAATGTATTGTGTCATTTTGGAATCACTTCTACATTTACATTTTAGTCATTTAGCAGACGCTCTTATCCAGAGCGACTTACAGTTAGTGAGTGCATAAAATGTTTTCATACTGGCCCCCCGTGGGAATCGAACCCACAACCCTGCCGTTGCAAGCGCCATGCTCTACCAACTGAGCTATACAGGACCGTATACTTCTATTGTTAATAAGAATATAATATGTTTCTAAATACTTCTACGTTAATGTGGATGCTACCATGATTACGGATAATCATGAATTCATCGTGATGACTGCGAAAGTTCCAGAGGCATAAATATCAAACCCCCGAAAAATGTTAACTTCCCCTGTTATTGGTAATGGTGAGAGGTTAGCATGTTTTGGAGGTACGATCATTGTGCCTCTAACTTTCTCACTCATCATTATTCACGATTAATTCAGGATTATCAGTAATCATGGTAGCATCGACATTAATGTAGAAGTGTTCAGAAATATATTCTGTAATTATTTATTTACATAAAAATTACTCCAAAATGACACAATACATTATTTAACATTCATTACTATTGGGCACAAAATAATCTGAAACACAACCAAAACATACTGCGAATGCATCCAACAAGTTTGTAGAGTCACAAGCTTGATGTAGTCATTTCATGCTATGAATATGGGATCAAATACTATACTTTTGACTACTTTAAAACACATTAAAGCACTTTAACCTCATAGTCATTGTATTATTTTCCAAAGTGCTGGAGTACAGAGCCAAAACAACAAAACATGTGTCACTGTCCAAAATACTGTACTTTTGGACCTCACTGTAGGTAGGCAATTCGTACTTAGTAGTGACTAAATTTTATGGTCTAAAATTGTTATTTGTCAATAATCACAGTGAGCTCTTTTTTTCTGCTCAACAGGTCGGTGCATGTCAGAAAATGTATATTCAAGGGGAGATGGAACTTGTGTTTAGGTCAATTGATTTCAAAAGTCTCTGGAAATATTGTATCTCTGAATATTGTGTGTAGACATTTTTCAAATATAATCTCAAATTATCTAGTGGTGGTAATATGTGGTGGTGGTATTATCATGTTACTCTTTCCACAGGTGAAGTTCACCGTTTTTTTCCAATGCTGGTTTGGATGAAATTCAGAATCTGGATAGGCGACTACAGTTGAACAGAGGAAAGAAAGCTGTAATGCAGAGTGTGGATGCAAAGCAAGTAAAAAAAACACTACCTCCACCATCGTAGTCTACCACCACTGTCCCTACTCGGACAAACAAGTTGCCCCAGGTTGGCTTTACCAAGGATTCTTGTCTATCCAGATCAGAGGTCAGAGTCCGGTCATAAGCATGTCCCAGTGCAGTGAGATGTGTCAGTATGATGCATTTACAGTACCACTTGGATGGTCTGCTATTGGGCTGAGGGAGTGGTCAACTATCAGGTTGAGGCAGTACCTTCTTGTTGGTGAGTGCTTACTGTGGGTTTTTTGCAAATTATATAATTGTATTATACGAATACAATTGCTCAGAGAAAGAGATTTTGTTTAAAAAGTAACAAAATCAATCTCAAAAACATTATTGGCACCCTTGTTTTCACTACTTTGTGCACCCTCCCCTTGCAAGGATAATGGCACTGAGCCTTTTTCTATCATGTTTTATTAGATTGGAGAACACATTGGGAGGGTCTTAGACCATTCCTCTATACAGAATCTTTACAGATCCTTGAGATCCTTTGGTCTGCGCTTATGAACTTCCCTCTTTAATTCAATCCACAGGTTCTTAATGGGGTTCAAGTCCAGAGACTGAGATGGCCATTGCAAGATGTTGTTTTGTGGTCAATTAACCATTTCTTTGTGGATTTTGACGTGTGCTTGGGGTCATTGTCTTGCTGGAAGATCCACTTGCGGCCAAGTTTAAGCCTCCTGGCAGAGACAACCAGGTTTTTGGCTAAAATGTCCTGGTACTTGGTAGAGTTCATGATGCCGTTGACCTTAACAAGGGCCCCAGGACCAGTGGAAGCAAAACAGCCCTATAACATCAAAGATCCACCACCATATTTTACAGTAGGTATGAGGTACTTTTCTGCATATGCATCCTTCTTTCAACTCCAAACCCACCACTGGTGTGTGTGGTCTCATCTGACCATAGCACCCAGTTCCAATCCAAGTGCCAATGCCATTTAACAAACTCCAGGCGTTTACATTTGTTGGTTATCACAATAAAGGCTTTATTTCAGGCAACTCTTCCAAGGAGCCTATTGGCATGGAGGTGGTGCATACAGTTGAAGTCGGAGGTTTACATACAGCTTAGCCAAATACATTTAAACTCAGTTTTTCACAATTCCAGTTAGGATCACCACTTTATTTTAAGAATGTGAAATGTTAGAATAATAGTAGAGAGAATGATTTATTTCAGCTTTTATTTCTTTCATCACATTCCCAGTGGGTCAGAAGTTTACATACACTCAATTAGTATTTGGTAGCATTGCCTTTAAATTGTTTAACTTGGGTCAAACGTTTCGGGTAGCCTTCCACAAGCTTCCCACAATAAGTTGGCTGAATTTTGGGCCATTCCTCCTGACAGAGCTGGTGTAACTGAGTCAGGTTTGTAGGCCTCCTTGCTCGCACATGCTTTTTCAGTTCTGCCCACAAATGTTCTATAGGATTGAGGTCAGGGCTTTGTGATGGCCACTCCAATACCTTGACTTTGTTGTCCTTAAGCCATTTTGCCACAACTGTGGAAGTTTGCTTGGGGTCATTTTCCATTTGGAAGACCAAGCTTTAACTTCCTGACTGTTGCTTCAATATATCCACATAATTTTCCTTCCTCATGATGCCATCTATTTTGTGAAGTGCACCAGTCCCTCCTGCAGCAAAGCACCCCAACAGCATGATGCTGCCACCCCCGTGCTTCATGGTTGGGATGGTGTTCTTCGGCTTGCAAGCAACCCCCTTTTCCCTCCGAACATAATGATGGTCATTATGGCCAAACAGTTCTATTTTTGTTTCATCAGACCAGAGGACATTTCTCCAAAAGGTACGATCTTTGTCCCCATGTGCAGTTGCAAACCGTAGTCTGGCTTTTTAATGGCGGTTTTGGAGCAGTGGCTTCTTCCTTGCTGAGCGGCCTTTCAGGTTATGTCGATATAGGACTTGTTTTACTGTGGATATAGATACTTTTGTACCTGTTTCCTCCAGCAACTTCACAAGGTCCTTTGCTGTTGTTCTAGGATTGATTTGCACTTTTCGCACCAAAGTACGTTCATCTCTAGGAGACAGAACGCGTCTCCTTCCTGAGCGGTATGAAGGCTGCGTGGTCCCATGGTGTTTATACTTGCGTACTATTGTTTGTACAGATGAACGTGGTACCTTCAGGCGTTTGGAAATTGCTCCCAAGGATGAACCAGACTTGTGGAGGTCTACAATGTTTTTTCTGAGGTCTTGGCTGATTTCTTTTGATTTTCCCATGATGTCAAGCAAAGAGGCACTGAGTTTGAAGGTAGGCCTTGAAATACATCCACAGGTACACCTCCAATTGACTCAAATGATGTCAATTAGCCTATTAGAAGCTTTTAAAGCCATGACATCATTTTCTGGACTTTTCCAAGCTGTTTAAAGGCACAGTCAACTTAGTGTATGTAAACTGCTGACCCACTGGAATTGTGATACAGTGAATTATAAGTGAAATAATCTGTCTGTAAACAATTGTTGGAAAAATGACTTGTGTCATGCACAAAGTAGATGTCCTAACTGACTTGCCAAAACTATAGTTTGTTAACAAGAAATTTGTGGAGTGGTTGAAAAACGAGTTTTAATGACTCCAACCTAAGTGTATGTAAACTTCAGACTTCAACTGTAATTGTAGATTTGGAGACTTGGTAACCCCAAGATGTGATCAAGTTCTGTAATTCTCCAACTGTGGGCCTTGGATTTTTCTTTGCCAACTAAACCATCTTCCTCACTGTGCGTGGGGACAAGATACACTTGCGTCCTCTACCAGGCAAGTTTACCACTATTCCAGTCGTTTTCAATTTCTTAATTGTTGCCCTAATAGTGGTAAGTGCATTTGGTTGTTTAGCTTATATGTACCCATTGCCTGATTTTATGAAAGTGAACAACCATTTGTCTCTTTTCTTTTGTGAGTTATTTTCCTTTCCCCATGGTGATGGATGACAAAGGGATTTTGCATGCGTGTTACTTCATTTTTATACCAGTAAACAGTAAGCCATGGAAAGCCACAATACAGTTCCTTAAACTGAGATGAACTTTTTTTTTTAAAGAACATTAATACAGATTACATTTTGTTTGATTTTATTTATATGAATCATAAGGGGTGGCAATTATTGACACCTATTTTTTTGAGATTTGTTTTTACTTGTTAAACACTGCCAGGTCTCTGACCTCCTCCCTATAGGCTGTCTCATCGTTGTCGGTGATCAGGCCTACCACCGTTGTGTCGTCAGCAAACTTAATGATGGTGTTGGATTCGTGCTTGGCCACGCAGTCGTGGGTGAACAGGGAGTACAGGAGGGGACTAAGCACGCACCCCTGAGGGGCCCCAGTGTTGAGGATCAGCGTGGTAGATTTGTTGTTGCCTACCTTTACCACCTGGGGGTGGTCCGTCAGGAAGTCCAGGATCCAGTTGCAGAGGGAGGTGTTTAGTCCCAGGGTCCTTAGCTTAGTGATGAGCTTCGTGGGCACTATGGTGTTGAACACTGAGCTGTAGTCAATGAACAGCATTCTCAAATAGGTGTTCCTTTTGTCCAGGTGGCAAAGGGCAGTGTGGAGTGCGATTGAGATTGCGTCATCTGTGGATCTGTTGGGGCGGTATATGAATTGGAGTGGGTCTAGGGTTGTCGGGATGATGCTGTTAATGTTAGCCATGACCAGCCTTTCAAAGCACTTCATGGCTACCGACGTGAGTGCTACGGGGTGGTAGTAATTTATGCAGGTTGCCTTCGCTTTCTTGGGCACGGGGATCATGGTGGTCTGCTTGAAACATGTAGGTATTACAGACTCGGTCAGGGAGAGGTTGAAAATGTCAGTGAAGACACTTACCAGTTGGTCTGCGCATGCTCTGAGTACACGTCCTGGTAATCCGTCTGGCCCCGCGGCCTTGTGACTGTTTTACCTGTTTAAAGGTCTTGCTCACATCGGCTACGGAGAGTGTGATCACACAGTCGTCCGGAACAGCTGGTGCTCTCATGCATGCTTCAGTGTTGCTTGCCTCGAAGCGAGCATAAAAGGTACTTGTAGTCTGTAATAGTTTGCAAGCCCTGCCACAGCCGACGAGCGTCAGAGACGGTTTAGTAGGATTCAATTTTAGTCCTGTATTGACGCTTTGCCTGTTTGATGGTTTGTCTAAGAGCATAGCAGGATTTCTTATAAGCGTCCGGATTAGTGTCCAGCTCCTTGAAAGCGGCAGCTCTAGCCTTTAGATTGGTGCGGATGTTGCCTGTAATACATGGCTTCTGGTTGGGATATGTACGAATGCCATTGGATGAATCCCATATTCCAGTCTGTGCTAGCAAAACAGTCCTGTAGCGTAGCATCCACGTCATCTGATCACTTCCGTATTGAGCGAGTCACTGGTACCTCCTGCTTTAGTTTTTGCTTGTAAGCAGGAATCAGGAGGATAGAATTATGGTCAGATTTGCCAAATGGAGGGCGAAGGAGAGCATTGTACTCGTCTCTGTGTGTGGAGTAAAGGTGGCCTAGAGTTTATTTTTTTTCTCTGGTTGTACTTGCTGGTAGAAATGAGGTTAAACTGGATTAGCATTTTTTGTAAAAGGAATTGTAAAATATTGTGTGGTATTGAATAGATATTATTCAGTAGCTATTATTGTGTGCTTTTATGTTTGCTTATTGTCTAACTCTAAGTTTTAAAAAAAACCTTTTAGGTAGTTCATAGTGCTAAAAGTGCTTGGGACCTGATTTATATTTTTATAACAGATACTCAAATTCGGCCTGTGGGGGATTTTATTTGGCCCCCCAAGTTTCTTTTTTAAAATATTGGACATAAAATACTGTAAAAACACCAGCAAATCAGCTCCAAGTGATTTCATTTTGGAAATATGTTCCAAAGTATTCCCACACATAATAGAGAGATATGTGATCTTATACAAACGTAAGCAAGGTGTGAAATGATTGTTTTAGTCAAATATTATTAACACTACCGTTCAAAAGTTTGGGGTCACTTAGAAATGTACTTGTTTTCTAAAGAAAAGCAATTGTTTTGTCCATTAAAATAACATAATTGATCAGAAATACAGTGTAGACATTCTTAATGTTGTAAATGGCTATTGTAGATGGAAACGGCTGATTTTTAATGGAATATCTACATAAGCGTACAGAGGCCCATTATCAGCAACCATCAGTCCTGTGTTCCAATGGCACATTGTGTTTGCTAATCCAAGTTTATCATTTTAAAAGGCTAATTGATCATTAGAAAACCCTTTTGCAATTATGTTAGCATAGCTGAAAACTGTTGTGCTGATTAAAGAAGCAATACAACTGGCCTTCTTTAGACTAGTTGAGTATCTGGAGCATCAGCAATTGTGGGTTCGATTACAGGCTCAAAATGGCCAGAAACAAATAACTTTCTTCTGAAACTCGTCAGTCTATTCTTGTTCTGAGAAATGAAGGCTATTCCATGCGAGAAACTGCCAAGAAACTGTAGATCTCGTACAACGCTGTGTACTACTCCCTTCACAGAACAGCGCAAACTGGCTCTAACCAGAATACAGTGAAGAGGCGACTCCGGGATGCTGACCTTCTAGGCAGAGTTGCAAAGAAAAAGCCATATCTCAGACTGCCCATCTTAATATTTTCTTTTTATTGGCCAGTCTGAGATATGGCTTTTTCTTTGCAACTCTGCCTAGAAGGTCAGCATCCCGGAGTCGCCTCTTCACTGTTGAAGTTGAGACTGGTGTTTTGCGGGTACTATTTAATGAAGCTGCCAGTTGAAGACCTGTGAGGCGTCTGTTTCTCAAACTAGACACTCTAATGTATTTGTCCTCTTGCTCAGTTGTGCACCGGGGCCTCCCACTCCTCCTTCAACAGAACAATGAACCAACACACCTCCAGGCTTTGTAAGTGCTATTTTACCAAGAAGGAGAGTGATGGAGTGCTGCATCAGATGACCTGGCCTCCACAATCACCCGACCTCTAACCAACTGAGATGGTTTGGGATGAGTTGGACCTCAGAGTGAAGGAAAAGCAGCCAACAATTGCTCAGCATATGTGGGAACTCCTTCAAGACTGTTGGAAAAACATTCCAGGTGAAGCTGGTTGAGAGAATGCCAAGAGTGTACAAAGCTGTCATCAAGGCAAAGGGTGGCTACTTTGAAGAATCTAAAACATAAAATATATTTTGATTTGTTTAACAAATGTTTTGGTTAATACATTATTCCATATGTGTTATTTCATAGTTTTGATGTCTTCACTATTATTCTACAAGGTAGAAAATTGTAAAAATAAAAACCCTTGAATTAATAGGTGTGTCCAAACTTTTGACTGGTACTGTATATATATTTTTCAGGGGGTGCTGCAGCACCCTCAGCACACCTGCTTCCCACGGCTATGTTTGTATTACTTATTTTCTCGTGTGTGTATATGTACTGCTGCATCAATTTCTAAATGAAATGTACACTGATAATACAGTATATCATTTACTATCTTCTATTTCACACAATTTGGATGGCTTTTTCACTAGTGACATTTTGCCTTGGTGCATGAACCTCGCGATAAAGTTTGCACAGGATGCGTGACGTTTGATGTAAGGTAGTTTATTACGTTCATTTTACAAAGGGCATTTAAAGAAGCACCGTAGAGGTGTTAGGATGGTTGTGTCCAAAAATGGTAAATTACAACATTATGTGAGGTTACCGATGGTAGCTGGGCTTATGTCTAAACATTGGCAGGTTTAAAAAATCACAAGATTTCACTGCCACTGACAGCGGTGTTTGTTTGCGGTTTCAAAAAGTAGCTTGATGAGTGTCCAAAGTAACAGTGGAAGTTTGGAGGGGACGCCATCTTGGTCCCAGATCTCCACGTCCCTTCCTCAGCAACATATCACGGCAGTGGTGAAGGCCAAGGAAGGTAAGGTAAAAAATATTATTGTAAGCAAAAGTATTTGCTATCTACATGTTTTGTGGTACGTGTTAAGAATCGTCTTGAAATTAATTGTAACTGAGTAACACCGAAGCCATGGTGAGCAGCAGCCTACTAGCTAGCCACTACAGACAAGTGTTTGCTGGTGGTGTCTGCCTCAAATGTCCATGAGAAGTAACCGGAGGAACGCTAGCTAGCTAGTTAACGTTAGCCACAGTACCTAAACTACTGATACATTTGTTCTTTGTTTGCGATATGTGAAGATTGTAGCTGTGTACATGCTGAAGTGGAGAATTTAGTAATTGGCTAACTGGCTACAGTACTGTAGTAGCCTAAATTATCGACACTAGATAATTTGCTATCCAGCTAAGGTAGCTAGCTAATATAGCTAGCTAGTTTAGTAACTACCTAGTGTTGGTTGCTGTCTCTACCGGCTAGCTACGTTGACAGTTAGCTAGCTATTATCGGTTGTTGTATTTGCTAGACAGCAAGCTAATATGTCTGATTTAAAACAGGGTCGGGAGATGACATTGAGGACCAATGGATTCAATATTGCCAGATTATATATATATATATATATATATATATATATATATATATATATATATATATATATATATATTTCTGAACTCCATATCGATAGCAAGCTAATGCATGCATGGCGACCCTCCTTTCCTTTGGCATGAAGTCGTGATGACACCTTTTTTATATTGCAGTAACCAGCTAGGTAGACTGTGCCGTGGAAACCTACAGTGCAATTGAGCATATCAGATTCAGAAACTGGGGTTTGTAATCATAATTTTATTGCCCTCATTGACTAAATGAAGTATCCATCAACTATTACTATGCTAATGACAGCACAGCGTGTATTTTCAATGGTTTGTGTGGACAGGACGGTGGCAATAGTTTGTAATTGGGCAGTGAATTACTTTCGACACAAGGATTCAGTCTAGATGTTGAGGCAATGTAGCGGTCTAATGTGATGCTCGTTAGCCATTACATGTTAGGGACTGTTTGGCGTAGCACAGATAATTTGATGGCCTTAAAGACGTCCTCCAGCGCTTTTTGAACATTTTCTGTTGAAAAGCGATATCCCAAGGATAAATACAGTAAAGTACACACACACGAATGTGTAAAAATTGGTTTTGAGCAAACGTTTTTTTAAGGCACAACTGCAAACTTCAAGGAGTAGGGCATTCATGAATTTGGTTTCAAGGGAAGTCGTGATGTCATCGGCCTCCCCCTTGCTTGATGAACAACAGAGGAGCAATAGAGAACAAAAGAGGAACAACAACCCCCCTCTTGTGACATGTCATGACTTACCTGGACAACCTATTGAGGTGTGCATTTTGTTAACCTCTTAAGGATCTGATCCCTTTTTCAATTTTCGCCTATAATGACATACTGAAATCTAACTGCCTGTAGCTCAGGACCTGAAGCAAGGATATGCATATTCTTGATACCATTTGAAAGGAAACACTATGAAGTTTGTGGAAATGTGAAATGAATGTAGAAGAATATAACAAATTAGATCTGGTAAAAGATAATTCAAACAAAAAAAACATGCGTTTTATATTTATTTTTGTTCCATCATGTTTGAAATGCAAGAGAGAGGCCGCAATATAATATTGCAGTTTAGGCGTAATATAGATTCTGGCCCCTAGGTGACATCAGTGTGTGTGCAAAGTTTCAGATTGATCCAGTGAAGCGTTGCAATACTGGACTATTTTGTGTCAAGTCTGCCCAAATGTGCCGAATTGGACAATTGATACATTTTCAAGTACCGTATTTTCCGCACTATAAGGCGCACCGGAGTATAAGCCGCAGCAGCTAAATTGAATGATATTGAATGATGTGTACATATATAAGCCGCACTGGACTATAAGCCGCAGGTGTTTTAATGTTTAATTACCATATGTAAGGGTTCGTGCACAGAGGGGATTGTCGGGAAAGAGATGGCTGCTTGAGGAAGCTCCCATTTATTAACATTTCAACAAACAAGTTGCATATTTGCATAACGTATTCAAGTGTTACCATTTAGTGCAATAGTAGCTACAGAACATATACTGTGCTGTGTAAACTGTACTGTATCACATAGCGTTTCAGACACACAAACTTTTCAACTTTCAAACTTAAACGGTGCGCTCCCAGCGCATATACCGGCAGTGATCTACAGCAGTGGTTTTCAACCAGTGGTCCTTGAGGGAGTGCTAGGGGTTCCCCAGCAAAATTAGTTAATAGCGTCACAATCATTTAACCACTTAACTTTTTTTTTTTTTGAAAAACCTTGAAAAAGTGTGCACATCTTTGAATATTTATCTACATTATAGCCTACAGTAGTACCATAACAAAAAACAAAGCTTACAGCGCTTGACGAGGCAATATCAATGGCTAAATTAAATATGTTTTTTTAAAGTGCAAAATAAAGTGCCTGTAACACGACAGTAAGCGCGTAAGCCTAAAGTTGCAGCAACACGGCTGCTTAAAATATACGGTAATCAGCCTACCAGAAAAGTCATCAATCCTCGTCTTCATCTTTTAGGCTAAGGTGCAGTACACGGCTGTAACCAGAAAAGTCAAGTCATTAATCCTCATCTCCGTCTTCTTCCTGCGTACTAAAACCACCAAAGTCCTCATCTTCAGTGTCGGAAACAAACAGGCTCAGGGTGGCTTCGTCAGCCACTCTCCTCTCTCCTTCGTTGTCGCTCTCAAAACCAACGAACTCCTCTTCGTCACTGTCGGAATCGAACAGCCTCTGAAGGGCCTCAGCTGTGGCGGCGTCCTCCTCTTCATCACGCAGCAGTCCAGCCTTTCGGAACCCGTTAATGATCGTGGATGTTTTGACAGCCAGATTGACTGCCTTTAACTTAAAAGCTGCATCATATGCATTTCTACGTTTGTTTTCCATAATGAGGGTTTGTGCATGAAAACTTCCTTTGCACAAACTGTCTCGCTCTCGTAATGTCTGTCTGTCTTGCTCTCGTTCTGTCTCTCGTTCTGTCTCTCGTACCACTCTCGGTTCCACTTTTACTTTTGCGCGCTACCTGTCTCACTCTTTTCCGGCCTCCAGCTTTTCCTGCTGGAGCCCGCCGCAAAAGGTGGAGGGGCGCGGACCGGTCATAAAGCCCATAGAGTTAAAGTTGGTGGACTGTAACCTGTAAAATCCATAGATTTAGGAGGTCTTCTAGTGGCTGTTAGCTGTAAAAATCCATAGATTAGCCGCACCGTTATATAAGCCGCAGGGTTGAAAAATTGGAAAAAAGTCGCGGCTTATAGTCCGAAAATTACGGTACATAACTATAGAGAACTTACATTTTGTATTACCATTTTTTTGTAAGTTTCCACACTCCCAGGAATGTCATACATGATGGATCATTAGCTTATACACTTTCACTCATCTAGGTGGCCGGGTAGGGTGGGTGTAAAGCCAGAGACAGCAGGGGTTCAAACTGTAGAACCCAGTTCCTACATTTGAATATAAAAATGGATTTTTATCCAACATAACTATGCTACATTTTATCTCTGGTACCCTTAGGATGACAAATCAGAGCAAGATTACTTAATGTAAGTACATTATTTACCTTCAGAGGTGAATGTATCAAACCAGTTACCGTGACAAGTTTGTTGTTGTGCACTCTCCTCGAACAATAGCATGTTATTTTTTCATTGTAATAGCTACTGTAAATTGGACAGTGCAGTCAGATTAACAAGAATTTCAGCTTTCTGCCCATATAAGACATGTCTATGTCCTGGAATGTTTGCTGTAACTTATGTCATGCTAATCACATTAGCACACGTTAGCTCAACCGTCCCGTATACGAGACACCGATCCTGTAGAGGTTAAGTAAATCAGGTGTTAAATTATGTGAAAAGGAGACTGGAGTGCCAAAGTGTACGCCGAAATATGTCTATTTTCAAATCTTCTCTCATTGATCGAGACATGTGAGTGCCATGACATGCAGCACTTTGGGGTGGACACCCACCTGTCTCGAGAATATATGAAATAGACAAGATGGTGGCGTACATGTTGTTTGATTCCTTAATGGATCAAAATTATTTCATTTTAATAACTGAGTGTTTTCTAAATTCAAACGAACCCCCCGCAACTAGACTCTGGAGCAGTGGAAACATGTTCTCTGGAGTGATGAACCACGCTTCACCATCTGGCAGTCCGACGGGCAAATTTGGGTTTGGCGGATGCCAGGAGATCGCTACCTGCCCCAATGCATAGTGCCAACTGTAAAGTTTGGTGGAAGAGGAATAATGGTCTGGGGCTGTTTTTCATGGTTCGGGCTAGGACCTTAGTTCCAGTGAAGGGAAATCGTAACGCTACAGCATACAATGACGTTCTAGACGATTCTGTGCTTCCAACTTTGTGGCAACAGTATAGGGAAGGCCCTTTCCTGTTTCAGCATGACAATGCCCCTGTGCACAAAGCGAGGTCCATACAGAAATGGTTTGTCGAGATTGGTCTGGAAGAACTTGACTAGCCTGCACAGAGCCCTGACCTCAACCCTATCGAACACCTTTGGGATGAATTGGAACGGTGACTGCGAGCGAGGCCTAATCGCCCAACATCAGTGCCCGACATCACTAATGCTCTTGTGGCTGAATGGAAGCAAGTCCCCGCAGCAATGTTCTAACATCTAGTGGGAAGCCTTCCAGAAGAGTGGAGGCTGTTACAGCAGTAAAGGGGGACCAACTCCATATTAATGCCCATGATTTTTGAATGAGATGTTCAACGACCAGGTGTCCACATACTTTTGGTCATGTAGGGTAGTTAGAGCAAATGTTCTGTCAGCAGTGATTAACTGATTTCTAGACGTTGTGATAGTTGGTCACATTCCTTAGATAGCTATATTTAGTTTGTAACTTTAGACAATACTGAGCACAGTACCCCCTTAGTATACAAGGCCATTGATGTGAAGAAAGTTGACTAAACTGCATCAAAATAGTACAATTGTCTAATGTGTACTAAACTTGATATATTCACTACCTAATTACAGACATGAAGGCCTGCATGCATGGGAAAACATTCAGTGTTGAAATATGAGTAGATTAACTGTATCCTCAAGTCAGTCTAGTGAAACATTTAGCCTATAGTTGATAGGGTTGTCAAAGTATTGTAACCCAGAATACATTTTATATGGTGGATTTATACAAGCTGTGTACAAATTGTCCCACTTATTTTGATCGGAATCGAAGCTATAGGCCTAGTCTTATGCCAAAGGGATTTTTGAATGACTGTCCAAGTGTCTGTCATAAACAGGTGGACACTGTTGCACAGCATGGAGCTCAAATGACATCCACAGCATTCTAAGAGTTCAACAACTTGCTTGTGCAGGGGCTTGAATTTGGTTGCTTGGAATGTATTGGATACTTATTTATGCAGAATGTCAAGGAAATCATCCCTCCTTGCCAAAGAGAGAATGCTTATTATCCATGCTTTCCTGGCTTTTAAAATATGAAAACAACACTTGTAGATCAAGTGCGCTCACCGCAAGATTATGCTTTTATTTTAAGAGGACCATAGTTTTTGTGTAGTGTGTTCATTACCAACTTAATGGTGAAGCATATGAGAGCGCATGCACCGAGATGCTGCTGTAAAGTGAGACCCATGTCTAGTAGCCTGGTTCTTCAGACCATCATGATGAGGGAATGAAAGTGACATGACACAGCCTAATTCTTGTGGATGAAGCTTTTCCAGGTTACGAGTTGGTTCAGAACAGTTTGAGAAGTGTTTCTATAGCACCTGTCTGCTTCATTTCAACCCTAAAATCATTAGGCAATCTGAAATGGATAATGATGTTTGGCAGTGAGCATTATCATTAAGACAAGTATTATTTACTCTGCTACATTATCCTTGTTACATGACATTTCTGAAGTTACTTTATGTTGCACTGAAATATCTACTGGCACGCCATAACATTACAGCACTCATGATGTTAACCTTGCTAGTTTATGTAAGGCTATATTGTAAATGATGGATGGTTTTTCATTTCATCATGTTATTCTTTCAACATTCCTACTTTTGATTAACTATAACATGTTATTGTCATGCATAACTGCTGCTTATTATTATAGTATTGCTGAAAAATGCAAAATACTTTTCTACATAATTCAAGTTCCACTTGGGCAGCTATTATATTAAATCAAATGCATCTTTCTAAAAGGAGATGCATGGCATTGTTGCACTGCATAGTCCTGGGTTTGTACATTGATTCCCTAGAGCCCAAGTCCACCGCATTTATTTCACCTCTACTCCACAAATGAGCTTAAGTGGCATCCATCTTGGGTGCCTTGGAACCTGCTGTGGTACCTGATCCTTTGTCCCCAGGGTGTTGTCTTTTTCTTTCTTTAGCCTATTTTGCATTAGAGAGACTGCCTGCATCTGGTGTTGCAGCATCCACAGACTGCAGATGAACATCAAACTCTAATATAGATTACAGGGTAGTTGACGTCATAGAATGGTAGCCAATATATGATATGAGCTATACAATTAGGCTATCCCCTGCCCCTGGCAATAAAAATATTTAGATTTTAAGAGAACTGCCAGAGAAGAATTTGATGTACATGTTTTTTCTTTGTTCCAGCTCTGATACTTTGGTGCTCTTTGTCAAAGCCAAGTTAAACAGCCAGGCCCAGGTCCCTTGGGCCCACTGCACTTGTGGGAATTGTCTTGGAGACAGGCCTGCATTGTTCTCCAAGCTCATATTAGACAAGGTGGAGGAACTGTGTCGTCTTGTCTGTGGGTGCTGTAAACCACAAGCTGGTGGGAAACCACCATGAGCGATACTGGCCAAAGTAAAGGGGCTTGTACTAGCCTGGTACTGGACACACTGACTGCTCTGAGGAAACCTGATGACTGTAAAGGATATCTAGGGCTTTGGCTTTTTAGGCGTTTCCTCCACCCTGTCTTTAACGTTACTGGATAGTTGAGCAGAATTCAGAAGATTTATGGCAGTACCCGAGATGTAGATTCACTTTAGACCGACATTGCATTTGGTAAGATATGTAAAAAATCTGTCTCTCTGGCATTAGTCCTATCTGTGGTCTGACAGTGGAAGTGTTGAAGCAGACATGATGCACTGACTGAACAGGTGGTATGAGACTTCATAGCCCTTTGTTACAAAATGGAGCGCTTGTTAGAGCAAGGCCATGTCAGTAAGTAGGCTCCCACTGTCTGCTCTGAGGCTGTAGCCTTGGGAATTCTCTTAGCTAAGCTGTCTCCTAGAGGCCCTTATGCTTGAGGGAGCTAGAGAAGAGGATTGGACTGTCTAGGATGTAGTCTACTAGTTGAAATCCTTGTTTACATGTGAAATGATAAAGAAGATCTTGCCTAGGCTATTATCGAAACTCATACACTACATGACCCAAAAGTATGTGGACAGCTGCTCGTCGACCGTCTCATTCTAAAATCAGGGGCATTAATATGGAGTTGGTCCCTCCTTTGCTGCTTTAACAGCCTCCACTCTTCTAGGAAGGCTTTCCACTAGATGTTGGAACTTTGCTGTGGGGACTTGCTTCCATTCAACCACAAGCATTAGTGAGGTCGGGCACTGATGTTGGGTGACAAGGCATGGCTCGCAGTCGGAGTTCCAATTCATCCCAAAGGTGTTCGACAGGGTTGAGGTCAGGGCTCTGTGCAGGACAGTCAAGTTCTTCCATAACCAATCTCGACAAACCATTTCTGTATGGACCTCGCTTTGTACACTGGGGCATTGTCATGCTGAAACAGGAAAGGGCATTCCCCATACTGTTGCCACAAAGTTGGAAGCACATAATCGTCTAGAATGTCATTGTATGCTGTAGCGTTAAAGATTTAAGGGGCCTAGCCCGAACCATGAAAAACAGCCCCAGACCATTATTCCTCCTCCACCAAACTCTACAGTTGGCACTATGCATTGGGGCAGGTAGCGTTCTCCTGCCATCCGCCAAACCCAGATTTGTCCGTCGGACTGCCAGATGGTGAAGTGTGATTCATCACTCCTGAGAAAGCGTTTCCACTGCTCTAGAGTCCAATGGCGACGAGCTTTACACCACTCCAGCCAAAGCTTGGCATTGCGCATGGTGATCTTAGGCTTGTGTTCGGCTGCTCGGTCATGGAAACCCATTTCATGAAGCTCACGACGAACAGTTATTGTGCTGACGTTGCTTCCAGAGGCAGTTTGGAACTGTAGACGATTTTTACGCGCTACGCACTTCAGTGGTCCCATTCCGTGAGCTTGTGTGGCCTATCACTTTGCGGCCGAGCTGTTGTTGCACCTAGAAGTTTCCACTTCACAATAACAGCACTTATGGTTGACCGGGGCAGCTCTAGCAGGGCAGAAATTTTACGAACTGACTTGTTGGAAAGGTGGCATCCTATGTCGGTGCTACGTTGAAAGTCACTGAGCTCTTCAGTAAGGCCATTCTACCGCCAATGTTTGTCTATGGAGATTACATGGCTGTGTGCTCGATTTTATACATCTGTCCGCAATGGGTGTGGTTGAAATGGCCGACTCCACTATTTTGAATGTAGGTATGTATACAGTACCAGTCAAAAGTTTGGACAAACCTACTCATTCAAGGGTTTTTCTTTATTTTTACTATGCTCTACATTGTAGAATAATAGTGAAGACATCAACTATGAAATAACACATATGGAATCATGTAGTAACCAGAAGTGTTAAACAAATCAAAATTATATTTTAGATTCTTCAAAGTAGCCACCCTTTGCCTTGATGACAGCTTTTGCATTCTCTCAACCAGCTTCACCTGGAATGCTTTTCCAACAGTCTTGAAGGAGTTCCCACATATGCTGAGCACTTGTTGGCTGCTTTTCCTTCACTTTGCGGTCCAACTCATCCCAAACCATCTCAATTGGGTTGAGGTCGGGTGATTGTGGAGACCAGATCATCTGATGCAGCACTCAATCACACTTCTTCTTGATCAAATAGCCCTTACACAGCCTGGAGGAGTGTTGGTTCATTGACCTGTTGAAAAACAAATGATAGTCCCATTAAGCGCAAACCAGATGTAATGGTGTATCGCTGCAGAATGCAGTGGTAGCCATGCTGGTTAAGTGTGCCTTGAATTCTAAATCTCTTCTCTGTTCAGACATGAAGTAACAAGACATTTTGCCTATTAAACGTTTCAGACTTCAGGAAATTGCTTTCAGCTGTTATTCTATGCGTGACAAGGGAACAATTCTCTCATTAGTTTTGCTTCATCACACCCTTATTTTAGTTTTAGCTAAGTGGATAGCTCTGTGATAATGCCTTTTTAACAGATTATCTGCAGGCTTATATGGTCGGGGTATTCCTCAGGACTAATTCTCAGACTTCTAGTCAATCCCGACATTACCTTGCAGTTAATCCTAAACCGTTACTAAGATAACATATGTAATTGTTTTAAGATGGTCATACCAAGGATCATTTGGCTATTTGATTTTGAATTTTAGGACCCCTTTTAGTAATTTGTTTTGTTGTTGAAACATTGAATTTAGCCTTACTGCAGTTAGCCCATAGAAACACATTAAATAATGGATTCATACATGGGGAGAAACAGTCAAAAAATAAATCTAAAGGAAGTTTGTTTTAAAGTGGTACTAAGTGTTTTAGCAACATGGAAGAATGACACCTTTTTTACATTTTCTGACAAGCGAGCACTTAGATATGGTTGTTTTCATACTCTGTCATTCCCAAACATTCTATAAATGTAAGGCATTTCTTAAAATTCTATAGCAATATAGTGGGAAAGCAGCCGTGCGTTTGGACAATTTTAATAGACACTGCAGTAAATAAAACCTAATAAAAACAAAGGTCTCGTCCAGGACTGGAGTCTACGCAAGACCGGTGCGCCATAGCCAATCGGTGCTATAGTAGGCTTTTATGCAAATAAGTCATTTGCCACAAGGGCCTGCCATCATTCACTTTGAACTGGACTGTGTGTTTACAGGCAGTAGCAACAGTGTGACTTTAGATCATTAGAACGCATTCGCCAAAAGCCACAATACACCTGAATGGATTTCTGCAAATATGTAAATACCACGGGAGTCCTCTTACATTTGAACTTTACAGTCCTTTTGATCAAACAACCATAAAAAGGTAGGCTCTCTCTCCCTCAGGTATGCACATCTAAGGCTGCTGCGATGACTGTATTACCGCCACACCGGCAGTACTGAGTCACGATAATCTTCACTTATGCACTCTAGACATGCGTTGGTAGTAGGCTTGGGTGGTATTCAGATTTTCATACCAACCTTGTGCCATAGTGGGATATTCGGTAATACCCGTACTTAACACAAGGGGCGCTGTTTTCAAACCCCTCTGATACTCTGTAATCCGAAGGTTAGCAATGCTAACAAGTACATGTAAAATCCCATAGACAATGCTAACTAAGTGCTATTGATCACATTGCAAACATTTGACCTAAACTATACAAGTAACTACTAAATGCTACTCACAGTTTGCTGTACACACAAAACAAATATTAGCCTGCAAGGCTATAGTTAAAATAATGTGAACGGTGAAATGAAGAACGCAATGTTTTTTATCTCCTAACGTAGTGCACAAGTTGACTGCAGTTATTTTCATCGTCGAACATACAAAAAAAGAAAAAACACCAGGAAATCAGTTCCAAGTGATTTTCAATTTGGGAAATCTGTTTCCAAGTATTTATTTATAATAGAGAGAGACACATGATCATATACACATGTAAGCAAGATTTGAAATTATGTTTTAGTAAAATATTATCTGTTTTGGGCTTCTTGCAGTCAATTTGCAGTCTACAAATTATTTGTCATCATGTTCCGGCCCACTGACCATCCGCTCAAGAAAAAATTGGCCCGCGGCTGAATCTAGTTGATTATCCATGGCCTATGGCATGGTGCATAGACAGATAACATACAGTAGGCCAAATCATATTCTGTTCTTCTGAAATACATTTGTTCATACAGTATCATGTTTCTTTAGACCTGCCTAAAATAAATAATGTAGATGTTCTAAAGGCAAAGCAGCAGCTTGTATGCCTGGCGACGCTAAACATGTTTATGTTCATTAACGGTCAATTGAGACGGGCAGTCTTTTGCATGACAATAACCAGCTGACACAATTTCATGACCGCCACAGCCCTATGCACATCAAGATGAACAACTAATGCTAGCCAGAGCGAGATGAGCTAAAATCTAATGAGGGAACATTAGATAAACCCTCTAACTTTTTCAGCTAGTTGGACACTGATAAACGATGGGGAATAGGAACTTGCTCGTCCTTCTGCAGTTTGCCTGCCAATGTATACTCTGAAATCGGAGTAGATAGCCAGAGTGAATTTACGAACGCAAGTCGTTCATCTTCAGTATAGCTAGCTAGCAAAGCAATGTATTGCTAGCTAACCAAATGACACTGGACTTTGTGCAGACTGGAAACCATATCAGACTGGAAACATATCCCGAGGCTGCATTTATTGTAGCTGGGGACTTTAACAAAGCAATTTTGCAGAAAACGCTACCAAAGTTCTATCAAAACACTTGCGCTTGAAAAACTCTACCATTTGTTACTCTCCCTTCCGGGATGGCTACAAGGCCCTCCCCCACCCTCCCTTCGGCAAATCAGATCACGACTCCATTCTGCTCCTCCCTTCCTATAGGCAGAAACTCAAACAGGAAGTGCCCATGCTAAGGTCTATTCAACGCTGGTCTGACCAATCGGATTGTTTTAAGATTTAACCACGGCAAGGTGACAGGGAATATTGAGTACAAACAGTCCAGTTATGCCCTTTTGTAGGCAATCAAACAGGCAAAACGTCAGTACAGAGACCAAGTGGAGTTGCAATTCAACAGCTCAGACACGAGACGTATGTGGCAGGGGCTCCAGACAGTCACAGATTACAAAGGGAAAACCAGCCACGCCGCAGACAGTCTTGCTCCCGGACAAGCTAAACACCTCCTTCACCCGCTTTGAGGATAACGCAGTGCCATCGACACGGCCCTCTCCTGAGGACTGTTGGCTCTCGTTTTCCGAGGCCGATGTCAATAAGACATTTTAAGCGGGCTAACCCACTCAAGGCTGCCGGCCCAGACTGCATCCCTAGCTGCGTCCTCCGAGCTTGCGCAGACCAGCTGAATGGAGTGTTTACGGACATTCAATCTCTCCCTATCCCAGTCTGTCCCCACTTGCTTCAAGATGTCCACCATTGTTCCTGTAACCAAGAAAGCAAAGGTAACTGAACTAAATGACTCTCGCCCCATAGCACTCACGTCTGTCATCATGAAGGGCTTTGAGAGGCTAGTTAAGGATCATATCACCTCCACTTTACCTGACACTAGACCCACTTCAATTTGCATACCACCACAATTGATTATGTTGACATTCCCAGCCTTAATTACATTAATCCGTTTTTGTCCAGAATATTGAGTAATTGAAACTGAAATGGTGCATCCTGAATAGGGCTGGGCGGTATACCGTATTTTACTGTATTGATGCACAGACCGGTTTGAGTTTTTACTTTACCTTCTATAATGGTATTTCAATGTTTGATTTGTTAAGTAGACCCTTTTCCAGTACACGACACACTGACATCGCACAGATTTTTCTTTTGCTGCCGTTCAATAAGAACGCCCTCTTGTTCTTCCACTAACTTGCGTGCATCGCCCTCGTGCGGCAATGTTTGTAAACACAGAAAAGAGTCTGTGATACGCAACTCTGGCGCATATGTCAGTTTTTATAGTTTACTCCGTTTTCTATTTGACTCATCTCTCTCCCTCTCCTCCTGCTGCTGCATGCCACTAACCACACCAAGCCCTGCCCCCGGTCACTCAAGGAGAGAGCAGTTGGACCACTTTCTTGCCGTTCACTCTCCATGGTCCGATGGATGCAACAATGTTGGTGACATGCTGCTTTCTATAATTACACTTTGTTTGTGTATCTTACTGTTTGCTAGTTTGTCTTTTATTAGCAGTGTGTTTCTAAAATGAATTGTTAGCTGCTAATGCTAATCACTAGTTTGCTGGCTAGCTTGCTAAATGTACTAAGAGTCAGAGCAAACATAGCTAGTTAGCTAATACTGCCTGGTACCAGTGCTGATGTAGGCCTAGATAAGCATGTTTGTGCAATTGTATCTTATCAGAGAGTAATAGGTGCATGAATATGTTGGCTACATGAAGTAAGAAAACATGAAATGTAACATCTAATTAGGGTCACCTTGAAACACTGATCAACACTTTGGTTCCTACCCTGTCAATTCCTCACTGGCTTATTCATTCGTTGTCATGTCACAAAACAATGTATTAAAGGTGCTGGCCACTATTTCCAACTATAGAATTAGAATAATAATTTTTTCCATGATTCCAACAGTTCACCAATTAACTAGGCCTAGATTATTTTTTCCCATATCATGCTGCGTGGCACAGTGTGGAAATAATGATACAAGTGCAGGAAATATGGCCTCCCAAGTGGCGCAGCAGTCTAAGGCACTGCATCGCAGTGCTAGAGGCGTCACTACAGACCCTGGTTCGATCCCAGGCTGTGTCGCAGCCGGCCGTGACCGGGAGACCCATGAGGCGGCGCACAATTGGCCAAGCGTCGTCCGGGTTAGGGGAGGGTTTAGCCGGCCGGGATGTCCTTGTCCCATCGTGCTATAGCGACTCCTTGTGGCGGGCGCATGCACGCTGACTACGGTCGCCAGCTGTACGGTGTTTCCTTCGACACATTGGTGCGGCTGGCTTCCGGGTTAAGCAAGCAGTGTGTTAAGCAGTGTGGCTTGGCAGGGTCGTGTTTCGGAGAACCTTCGCCTCTCCTGTGTCCGTATGGGAGTTGCAGCGATGGGACAAGACTGTAACTACCACTTGGATATCACGAAATTGGGGAGAAAAAGGGGTAAAAAAAATCTAATTTAGAAAGTGCAGAAATTTATGAAAATGCTGAAAATAATATTTGTTCTGCGTTTTTTGTGAACAGTATAAATGGAGAAAGCCCCTTTTTAAAATTACATAGAATTTGTGTTACCACCCTAGTGTCATGAACTACTCAAAGCATATTTAGAGTATTTATTATTCAAAAAATCTAATACCGTCAAAAGTGACATCGGTATATGATATTTTGTCCATATCGCCCTAATCCTGAATGGGTGGAGGCAGCAAACGATGTACCAGGCCAGCTGTGATTTACAACCTGACAGCAATACTTTTTGGACTACCAAGAAATGTATTGGTGAATTATATTGAACTGCATCCATCTATTCTTTCAACAATGCCTTACTATACATCATGGAATTGAGTCAAATATAAAAACCTGTTTTTTTTAGCATTAACTGGGAATTTGATATTTTGACTTATGATTCTGTTTCATATCTGCTAAGTAGTTAAAACGCTGTTAGTTCTACTTTAAAGTGTCTGTCCTATCTACAGTTGAAGTCGGAAGTTTACATACACCTTAGCCAAATACATTTAAACTCAGTTTTTCACAATTCCTGACATTTAATCCTAGTAAAAATTCCCTGTCTTAGGTCAGGTAGGATCACCACTTTATTTTAAGAATGTGAAATGTCATAATAATAGTGTAGAGTGACTTATGTCAGCTTTTATTTCTTTCATCACATTCCCAGTGGGTCAGAAGTTTACATACACTCAATTAGTATTTGGTAGCATTGCCTTTAAATTGTTTAACTTGGGTCAAACGTTTCGGGTAGCCTTCCACAAGCTTCCCACAATAAGTTGGGTGAATTTTGGCCCATTCCTCCTGCCAGAGCTGGTGTAACTGAGTCAGGTTTGTAGGCCTCCTTGCTCGCACATGCCTTTTCAGTTCTGCCCACATATTTTCTGTAGGATTGAGGTCAGGGCTTTGTGATGGCCACTCCAATACCTTGACTTTGTTGTCCTTAAGCCATTTTGCCACAACTTTGGAAGTTTGCTTGGGGTCATTGTCCATTTGGAAGACCCATTTGAGACCAAGCTTTAACTTCCTGACTGATGTCTTGAGATGTTGCTTCAATATATCCACATAATTTTCCTTCCTCATGATGCCATCTATTTTGTGAAGCGCACCAGTCCCTCCTGCAGCAAAGCACCCCCACAGCATGATGCTGCCACCCCCGTGCTTCACGGTTGATGTTCTTCGGCTTGCAAGTTCCCCTTTTTCCTTCAAACATAACGATGGTCATTATGGCCAATCAGTTCTATTTTTGTTTCATCAGACCAGAGGACATTTCTCCAAAAAGTACAATCTTTGTCCCCATGTGCAGCTGCAAACCGTAGTCTGGCTTTTTTATGGCGGTTTTAGAGCAGTGGCTTCTTCCTTGCTGAGTGGCCTTTCAGGTTATGTCGATATAGGACTCGTTATACTGTGGATATAGATACTTTTGTACCTGTTTCCTCCAGCATCTTCACAAGGTCCTTTGCTGTTGTTCTGGGATTGATTTGCCTTCCACCAAAGTATGTTCATCTCTAGGAGACAGAATGCGTCTCCTTACTGAGCGGTATGACGGCTGCGTGGTCCCATGGTGTTTATACTTGCGTACTATTGTTTGTACAGATGAACATGGTACCTTCAGGCATTTGGAAATTGCTCCCAAGGATGAACCAGACTTGTGGAGGTCTACAATCTTTTTTCTGAGGTCTTGGCTGATTTTCTTTTGATTTTCCCATGAGTTTGAAGGTAGGCCTTGAAATACATCCACAGGTACACCTCCAATTGACTCAAATGATGTCAATTAGCCTATCAGAAGCTTCTAAAGCCATGACATCATTTTCTGGAATTTTCCAAGCTGTTTAAAGGCACAGTCAACTTCTGACCCACTGGAATTGTGATACAGTGAATTATAAGTGAAATAATCTTTCTGTAAACAATTGTTGGAAAAATTACTTGTCATGCACAAAGTAGATGTCCTAACCGACTTGCCAAAACTATAGTTTGTTAACAAGACATTTGTGGAGTGGTTGAAAAACGAGTTTGAATGACTCCAACCTAAGTGTATGTAAACTTCCGACTTCAACTATATATATGAGCGATATAAGACATTTAATTTAACATTTTTGGTACTAAACTACTTCCTTATACACAGTATACAAAACATTAAGAACACCTGCTTTTTGCATGACAGACTGACCAGGTGAAAGCGATCAGGGCCTATAATTACATTTTTGGTCAACCAGCCACTGTCACAGGTAGATTAAAAAATCTACCAGCCACTCAGATTCTTTTAACAGCCAAAATATTATTTTTCGCAAAAATGACACCAACAAAACACAAAACTACTGAGCGTGCTTTGTAATGTTCCCTAAAACAATAAATGTATCACTAGTAAGAAGTAATGTGGTATATTGTTTAATTTTATTTCTTTTTTTGTGACGAGAGATGAGAGAATTCACCTGCCCCTTTAAGGGAGGTTACTATGGTAACACAACTAATCATATTCGTGCCTGTGAAATTGAGTCCGACTAGTGGCAGTGTTTTCTTCTCTTCCTTAGCAGTTGAAACTCAAACATTGAAAAACATACTTTTGGGTCATGTATGTAGACAGCTGCTCGTCGACTGTCTCATTCCAAAATAATTGGCATTAATATGGAGTTGGTCCCTCCTTTGCTGCTATAACAGCCTCCACTCTTCTGGGAAGGCTTTCCACTAGATGTTGGAACATTGCTCCGGGGTCTTGCTTCCATTCAGCCACGAGCATTAGTGAGGTCGGGCACTGATGTAGGGCGATTAGGCCAGGCTCACAGTCGGCATTCCAATTCATCCCAAAGCCGTTTGATAGGGTTGAGGTCAGGGCTGTTGGAACATTGCTGCGGGGTCTTGCTTCCATTCAGCCACGAGCATTAGTGAGGTTGGGCACTGATGTTGGGCGATTAGGCCTGGCTCGCAGTCGGCATTCCAATTCATCCCAAAGCCGTTCGATAGAGTTGAGGTCAGGGCTCTGTGCAGGCCAGTCAAGTTCTTCCATAACCGATCTCGACAAACCATTTCTGTATAGACCTCGCTTTGTGCACAGGGGCACTGTCATGCTGAAACAGGAAAAGGCCTTCCCTAAACTGTTTCTTATTTATTTATTTATTTTATTTTGGGGGGTAGATCAGCTTAATATTGCAGATTGTAACTTCCATCAATGTAATTGTCTGCATCACTTCCAATCCCCCATGTTTTTTATACATACATACATACATACATACATACATGCATGCATGCATGCATACATACATACATACATACATATCCTTTAAAAAAAAAATTATATATATATATATATATTCCCCTTTATTACTGTCCAACCCCGCCACCCTTTCCCCACTTGGAGTAAACTAGTGAACAACAATGCCTAGGCCTCTACTTCTAGCCCATAACCACTATCTACATTTTATGGACAGTCAATTTTACAATAATTACATTTGGTTTGTTCTATCTCCTGAACTTCTTCTACTCTCAACCTCTCCGATCATTTTCATGATGTCCATCCAGTTTGCTTCTATATGCCATATCTTTCTGACCATGCTCCTTCACAAAAGCTCCCAACCTACAACCCATACACTTATTATGGACACAGCGTGCCTACATTATTAGTTATCTTGTTATTGTTTGTTGTTAGTTGTTATTAGTCCCATCATTCAACACCTCCCATCTATCTTTTAACACCATCCATATAGGATTTCTATTTGCCATATATTTTTCAACTGTACTGTGATGTCTTACAAAAGTTCTGAACCTTTCTATTATTGTTTCTACAGATTGTGAATTGAAAATAAACATTTTTGCTAATAGTATTATAATGTTATTGATCGATTGACTATGACTTTTCAGATCACCCAGTAGTGCTATCTGCAGGGTTAGCTCCAGGTAAATATTGCAATCCTTTAGCCATTCCTGGACCTGTGTCCAAAAACAAGCTACAAATGGACAGTACCAAAACAAATGATCTAATGATTCTGTCTCTTCACAGCAAAATCTGCAGAGCTGGGAAGATTGTATCCCCCATATAAATAACATTCTATTGGTAGCAAGAATTTTATATAATTATTTTAAATAGAAAGATTCTAAGTTTTGAATCCGGTGTCGTTTTGCGTATCAGTTCATAAACACTATGCCATGGGAAAAATCTCTATTTTGCAATCTATATTGGACGGCTGTCAATCCTTTGGTCCTTAAATGAAACTGATATACTTTTTTATTTATCACAGTTTTCCTTAACCAATCATGTTCTTTAATGCAAGGCCGAAAGACAAGTTCCTTACTTTCTCCCCCTTCCACTTTCCTCTTCCATTTTTGCGGTAAGGCTGCAATTATTTGGTTGTAATTTTGGGTAGAGCAGACATTTCCAGATGTTTTTGTTAGCTGCATGTGCGACAACACCAGTCCTACCGATGATGTCATTTACAAAGATTATACCTTTTTTTTTAACATTTTGTCCAAAAAAGGTTTTTTGTCAATTAGTATATTTGAGTTTAACCACTATTTGTTCTGTCATTTCTGGAGGATTAAATTGAAAATGCAACCAACTGTTGCCACAAAGTTAGAAGCACAGAATCGTCTAGAATGTCATTGTATGCTGTAGCGTTATGATTTCCCTTCAATGGAACTAAGGGGCCTAGCCCGAACCATGATTAACAGCCCCAGACCATTATTCCTGTTCCACCAAACTTTACAGTTGGCACTATGCATTGGGTCAGGTAGAGTTTTCCTGGCATCCGCCAAACCCAAATTTGTCCATTGGATTGCCAGATGATGAAGCGAGATTCATCACTACAGAGAACGCGTTGCCACTGCTCCAGAGTCCAATGGCGGCGAGCTTTACACGCTTGGCATTGCGCATTGTGATCTTAGGCTTGTGTGCGGCTGCTCGGCCATCGAAACCCATTTTATGAAGCTCCCGCCAAACAGTTATTGTGCTCAGTGAGTGTTCCAACAGTGGACAGACGATTTTTACGCGCTTCAGCACTCCTCAGTCCCATTCTGTGCTCTTGTGTGGCCTACCACTTCGTGGCTGAGCTCCTAGACGTTTCCACTTCACAATAACAGCACTTACATTTGACCGGGGCAGCTCTAGCAGGGCAGAAATGTGATGAACTGACTTGTTGGCAAGGTGGCATCCTATGAGTCACTGACCATTTTTAAGTAAGGCCATTCTACTACCAATGTTTTGAGATTGCATGGCTGTGTGCTCGATTTTTATACACCAGTCAGCAACGGGTGTGGCTGAAATAGCCAAATCCACTAATTTGAAGCTTTACACATACTTTTGTATATTTAGTGTAGCTTGTGGACAAAATATTGCAAATAGCCAAGAGACACAAGGACCGTCTCACTTCAGTAAAATTAATCTTTCACAAAGCTCTTCACGTGCGCAAAGCCCCCAGCCAGGCAGGGTTGCAGCGCGCGGTGGGATATGCTATAGGATTTGTAGTTCTTTGACTTTGTGCGATTTATTATCTTTTACTGCTATGAAACAAAACAGCAGAAATACTTTGAAAACAGCTACTGCAGCATTTATTTTCCAATAAATGTGATCATACTTTACTATTTTTATACACAAATGTAAGTGAAATGCTCACGCTGTGGAGCCCTGACCACCCGCCAACGTGGCTGGTGAAATGGACATCTTACCCGCCAATGCCAAAATCTACCGGCATTTGTCAGGTGGAGGGTGTTCATTTTAGGCCCTGAAAGTTATGATCCCTTATTGATGTCACTTGGTAAATCCACTTCAATCAGTGTAGATGAAGGGGAGGAGACCGGTCAAAGAAGGATTTTAAAACCTTGAGACATGGATTGTCTCAAAATACAAAAGATTTAAGAGTAGGTGCCAGGTGCACTGTTTTTGTGTGTTAACTGCAATGCAACTCAATATTAGGAAGGTATTCCTAATATTTTGTATACTCTGTGTATACTTCCATTCATTTTTTAAAAACTGGTACCGGGCTACCTTCAGACGAGCGGTGTAAGGCTTGTGGGCGTCCTAGAGCAAAACAACGACATGTTCGTGAGAGGCTCATCTTTCCATTGAGTGGTCGTATTAGTTAGTAGGCCAAACTGTTCGGACCCTACAGACGTTTTAGATTTGTAGATGTATCTCGTGGTCTGACAAACACCGCTGTAGCTCAGCCAACTTCCACCGCAGATGCTGAAGGCTGCCCTTTGGCGGATGCGATGGATTAATATGCAGCCCATGCAACAACAAAAAAACTAGCAGATGCAGTGGGAGAGGGAGGAGAGGCATGAAGCAGCTAACAGCTAAGCTAGCAACCAAAAACGTTTTACAGCCTTTCTCTCCTGTTCTGGTTTTCATATTAACGTTCTTTAGTTGTCCAGAAGCCAAAGGCACAATCCTAGTCATATTAACAACCCATCCAAGATGTTGCATATTTACATTTTCTCTAAGTTTCGAATGGAGATGTTCATCTCTGTCACATGAAACGGCTCGCATCAGATGCGTCTTTTTAGAACAGTGTTTTCCCGCAAATGTTTGAAAATGATGTTTTCCATTCTCTGCTTCATTAGTGTTCAATAATATGAGCGAATAGGCTTGCTATTGTCGCATGTTTTTTAATCTCTTAATGAAAAATGTCCGTTCCTTCCATGCATAGTATTTTCTGTTGGTCATGTCATTTGACTGTTTGGAAATAATTTAACCGTTTGTTAACCGGTTAATGGGGGTTGGTTAGTCGGCAACGAAATGGACCGAAATTTCATTCCTTGAAGGAAGTTGGAGGTAGTTTTGCGAGCCAATGCTAACTAGCGTTGGCGCAATGACTGGAAGTCCTATGGTACTGTATCTACTAGCATGCTAGCAGTTACCATAGACTTCATCATTTCGCTAACGCAAGTTAGCAATTGCACTTTCGCTAGTTAGCACTTCCTTCAAACAGCATGCAGAGACCTAAACATGGTATCCACGAGTTCATTAGACTCTGGGGAAGTAGATAAAGGGCTTCATTGCCAAAATCCCGAAGTATCCCTTTAAGACTTTGTGACATCCTGAAACTGAATTGCCTTGTTGAATTAGCTGTATACCTGATCTCAGTTTTTATCGTCAGAGCTTCAGATCAAATCAATGAAATGCAACAGTTTTCAGATAGTGGGGGACTTCAATGTGTTTTCTGTAGTTTGTCTCATTTTTGTCTTGAAGAAATGATAAAAAGAGCCAGACATTCTGGTTTTCCTTGTATAGGCCTAAAATAAGAGGAAGGATGCTGAGTAGGCTATACATTAAGATACAGAGTTCTGTAATATGCATCCTAAAAATGATGTTCCATTGCCTGTCCCAGTGACCCCCCCCTACAAGACTGTAGAATACGCAAACAAAACTCAAAACACTTCAATTTGGACTGTATTGCTTCGTTAACATCTCACCTTCATAACAAACACTGGGGGACAGCTGTGAGTGGGGGAAAAACTAGCTCTTTGAGTCTTTTCAAAAAGTCATGACATATGATTGACTGAAAAGCCTACTCTGTAATGGTCACCATTCATAAAATGGCCTACTTAAACGTTTCAAATAAAGCCTGAACTCAAACATAGAGGTGATGATCATGACGCAGTCAGATCTACTCTGCAGCGTTGGATGACAGAGAGAGGAATGTGAGTGTCTGAGGAGTAGGCAATAAGGGGTTTATCTTCTGTGACTGTGTTTTTCCTCTCTTCCAGGCACCATGGAGGAGCTGCACAGCCTGGACCCCCGGAGACAGGAGCTGCTGGAGGCTCGCTTCATGGGCGCGGTCACTGGCACTGGGGGCAGCACCGGGGGCAGCACTGGCAGCACCAGCGGGGGAACCAAAGTGAGAGAGCTTCCCTCAACCCCCTGATCCCCATACACTCACGTCACATATTACTACAGTAACACTTGGCTGCATGTTTTCAGTTAGCCTAATTGTCTGTTAGGCTTCTTTTGTGTAACAAAAAAAGTTAAAGTCAAGTAAATAATTGTCATGGTTTCTTTTCAAAGAATGTTCTGACAAACTTCTGTTTTGATTTCAGGGCCTGACAAACAATGAATGTTCAAATCAAAGTTTTGGAAGCCTGGGATCCTCCAGTGACAAAGAGTCAGAGGTTTGTTTATTAACAGATTGTTCCTACAGTTTTTTTGAAAAATTATAATGGAATCAATGTACACGTTTGTTTAAACAGGCTCTTGTCAGACAGTATAAGTGGTTTCCAAGGCTTTTCTGTATTTGTTTTTTTTTGTCTTTTGACATTCCATCCTTTGTTTGGATTAGACCTATGTTTTGATTGGATGTTAGATGTGGGCTGGTTGGTGTGAGCAGGGAGATCACACAGAGAGCGAGAGGAGCTGGAACCTCTTATTATCCTCTTTGTCTCTGGTGAAAATGTTAGACGCAACCTAAGATGGAGCGAGCTCTAGAGAGAATAAAAATGTGCGGAATCTTGTTGTAATTAAACTGCATTCTTGTGACGCATCATGCCACGAGCTCTCACCTCTCTGTACAAACACGGTCTGTGCCAGGGCAGCCTGATCACAAGCATCATGCTGCGTCTGCGCCTCCCTCCACGCTGTTTTCCTGTGTTTGGCAGCACAGCTCTACGCTAATGAAGGCAAAACACAAATGGCTTCCAACTTGGAGGGGCTGCAGTGTCGCAGCCTGTTTGTGTGGGGTGGTGGACTCCAACATTGCCAGGAATAAAGAAGCCTGAACCGCTGCAGTGGAGTGTGCGAATATACTAGCAACCTGACTGTGCGGGTGACGGTCTGCTCCCCTCCCTTCTGTTCAGTTCATCGACTGGTTTAATAAGTCACTGATGAAGGCCTGTGTGTGAGCATGATCGAGGGGAGAGCGGAGGAGGCAGAATAAATCCTCTCTGTCGTCCTCTTCCGCTGAGCTGCTGAATCTGCACAGATGTCAACCCCACAGATGCCCCCATAAGTCACACTCCCTAATGATGCACTGTTGACACACTCAATCAGACCAGCACCTGTCAGCAGATTCTCTGCACAAGGCTCTGTTCTGGTTCTGGGGCCTGTAAACCTTGTTTTGTAAAAATATGGCGAGGATTCCTCTGCCTGGTTGAAATGGGCTACTCTTTTTAGATTTAGTTTGGGTTTTCTCAGTTTAAGCATTTTCATGCTTGCTTGTAGGGCAGAAAGAATCCTCATATCCTCCAGCATACGTTATCTTAGTGGTCGTTAATTAATTAAACTGGTTAAGATTATTCCTTGCTTTGTTTGGAGATATCTTGTTTTTTTTCATAAATTTAGCTCCTAAAGGCTGCGTTTACACAGGCAGCCCATTTCTAAACTTTTTTTCACTAATTGGTCTTTTGACCAATCACATCAGCTCTGAAAAAGATCTGTGATTGGTCAAAATATCCGAATTGGGCTGTGTGTGTATACTCGGCCATTGAGATTTGAATCAGTCAGTTAGAAAAGGCTAGTTAATCTATGTGACACAGTTTAGTTACCTGCTGTAGTCGCTTTTCCTCTATTTCTCACAGCCTGTGGCCCAAAACTGCCGACGGGCAGCAATAGATAAGCATCCTCTCTCAACTGTTGAAATTCTTGCATTACCATCTTATTAAGCTTTCAATAAAATTAATCTGTCAAAACAGGCTAATTATAAACAAGATTAGTCATGTATTTCATTACATTGAACTCATTCTCTGTACTCCTCCTACCTCTTTTATTTGCAGAGCTCAGATGTGAAAAGGGGGAGCTCTCCTGCATACTCGGTAGGTACTCCATTGTATTTGGAATACTAGGCTATGTTCCCCTTCATTTGTCAGCTGCTGGGCGGTAGGCAGCAGTGGTTGGTCAGTAGACTAGGCATTTGTGTTGCTGCTACTACAGTATATTCACTATGCTTTTGTTTTTCAAAACAGTCATTAAATCCTCATCTTGACATTTTCAAGGAATCAAAGTAACTGTACTTGTACAACCTACCAGATGATGGTGGTTATTGGTTAAACTCAGTTTCTCTTTGACAGACTCCTGAAAAGAAACACACTGAATCATCCAGAGGAAGAAAAAGGAAACCTGATACCCAGTCAGAGAGCAGCCAAGGTAACTTCCCTCAAGCTGTTTCTGTTATGCTCCGGATACATATAGTCATTGCTGTATGATGACCATGATTTATAAATGAGAGTCGATGCTAATTGTATTTTCTCTCTCACAGGGAAGTCTATCGTGCGAGGACCCAAAATTAGTGATTATTTTGATGTAAGTTACTATTTTTGGGGGTTATAAGGAACATGATTTGGGGAGCATGCTAAATGTGTTAAATTAAAATGATACTCTTAAAGTCCCTGTGTGCTGGAGCACCACTTTTTGTGTTAATCTCAGAGGTGTTCTGTTTTGGAGAATATCAATGAAGCTCCATTTCACTCAGAGGCAATCTCTTGAAATATACAGAACCAAACATAAAGGAGGCTTTCTGTGCCTCTGTTGTTGCCAAGTGGCAGGCAATGATGGCACTCACACTGGTGGGCTCTTTCTCCAGTTCCAAGGAGGGAATGGGTCCAGTCCTGTTAGAGGTCTCCCCCCAGTGATCCGCTCACCCCAGAACTCACATTCCCGCTCCGCACAGGGTTCAAGTGTAAGTTACCCCATATCAACTTCACTTAATGTATCGCTTGTTGCCATTTGAAACAGAAGAATTAAGTATCCTTGTCCGAGCCAGAACGGCCTATTTTAAACAGTCAATGTTTATAAGTAATATTGATGGTACCATTTAGATAGATATGCTAACAATTGTTGTCCCTTGTGTTTCAGATTAGGCAAAACAGCTCATCGCCTACGAGTCTGTCTTTTGGGGACCATGTGATGCATCCTATGCAGTTAGCTGTCAAATGTGTGCAGGTGAGGATTGACAATCACTATTATGCGTGTTCAGTACTTTTTGAATAACAGATTGTGTTAAAGCATGTGTTAAGAATTTGTTATATTTGTTTTCATTGCAGACTGACCTGACGGGGCTCAAGTTGGCTGCCCTCGAAAGTAACAAGAACCTGGACCTTGAGAAAAAAAAAGGAAGAATAGATGATTTGCTTAGAGTAAGAAAAGCTGGCTAATGAGCACAAACGAAACCTCAGCAGAAAGTTCTTCAGTCCCTCATTGAGTTTAAGTGTCAGTGATATATTACTCTGGCACAACTGAACACACAGATCAATTAAAACACAGCTCAGCGTGCTGCCAGTGGACTCAAAGTATGTATGTTATCCATGCTAGACTGACAGTCTTATTTCTGCGATAAGAGTGCTTAGAGGTCCTGGGTGTTAGAATTGTAATGATTAACCTAATGTGCGTTTCTTCTCCATAGGCAAACTGTGACCTCAGGAGACAGATAGATGAACAACAGAAATTACTTGAAAAGTACAAAGAACGCTTAAATAAATGCATCACCATGAGCAAGAAGTTGCTCATAGAAAAGGTACTTCCATTTCAAACTGGAATGTCTAAAGCCGGCATGTCTGGCTTTTGACATTGTGGCAAGTCTTTGCATTTCAGTATGAGTAATCTGGTATTGCGTATCAGTCCGTGATGTCTGACATTGTGTACTCGTTGCTTAGAGCACCCAGGAGAAGCAGGCGTGCCGGGAGAAGAGTATGCAGGACAGACTACGATTAGGCCACTTCACCACTGTGCGACATGGAGCCTCCTTCACAGAGCAGTGGACAGATGGCTTTGCCTTCCAAAACCTAGTCAAGTGAGTAACTTAGTCTCCGGGGTCAAAGATGTCTCAAGTCCACTTTAACTTTCTCAACTGTGTAATGGTTGTCAAGCTACATGTATTTCTCTTTCAACCAGGTATCAGAGACATTTGTAGAATTAGTACTGAAATTTATAATTTTCTTTTTATTCTAAAGCCTTATCCAGGGTAAAACGCAAGCGTAGCAGAAATTGTATTGATTGCATATAACATCTTTATCTGCAGACAGCAAGAGTGGATAAACCAACAGAGGGAGGAAATCGAGAAGCAGAGAAAACTCCTAGCAAAGAGGAAACCCCCATCCTCCAGCAACTCCCAAGCACCAACAACAAACTCTGAGCCAAAGCAACGCAAATCCAAGGCAGTGAATGGAGCGGAGAACGATCCCTTTCTCAAGCCCAGCCTACCTCAGCTGTGAGTGCCCTTGTCCTCCCTAACTGTGGCAAAGCCTAAGCACACAAGACGCTAGATATCTATGAACATCTATGCCTGATCCTGTTGCTTTCATTTGTCATTGATTTTGTTGGTTAATTCCAAAGGTTGACTCTAGCAGAGTACCATGAGCAGGAGGAGATATACAAACTGCGACTCGGGCATCTCAAAAAGGTCAGTGTTGAGATGCCCAACCAGGCAGGTCCAGGCAACACGAGCTGACCTTTCTTTGTTTCATATGTCACATTGTTCATCAAGACAATTAAATCGGGATAAGACATCCTGACTCTGTTCCCTGATATAGAACCACTAATAGTGTGACTGCCTAGAGATTATGTGGACATTTTTTCCAAAGCTATAGTTCATTGAATTATTAGTTGTTTTTCTAGGGAATAAGCATCAGACGGATTTCCCTAGACAGACTTGCTACCAAGTCAACCATTAATATTTAAGATGAGACTTGTCAGCCTAGGAGTAGAAGTGGGTTTTGATGAGCACCCCTTTCCTTGTAGTCAGTCCTCTGATGTTTGTGTGTGTGAATCATCATAGGAAGAAGCTGAAATCCAGGCGGAGCTGGAGCGTCTGGAGAGAGTGCGGAACCTTCACATTCGGGAACTTAAGAGAATAAATAACGAGGACAGTTCACAGTGAGTCTGATCACTGGAATGAATCTCTGTGACGTCAGGGCATACGCACAGGGGCTCCTGCTGACAGTCATAGATTGTTCAGTAAACCACTGGAGGCAGTAATGGCCATGTCATGGTCCTTTTCACAGTATGTTAGAAATCATTCTGAATGTCCGTGTTCCATTCTGCCACTCGAGATAAAATTAGCCCGTTTTTTTTTATCACCGACTAGCATTTCAATAACAACGTCCAACTTCATGTCTTTATAGGGATTAGTAGTGTTTGAGTTGGTGGAAGTCCTACCATTGAGTTAGTTCGCAATGAACTAACTAGATTCGGACTTTTCTTTTTTCTCCCCCGCTAAAGATTCAAAGACCATCCGACTTTGAACGAGAGGTATCTACTCTTGCATCTTCTGGGAAGAGGAGGCTTTAGTGAAGTGTACAAGGTGAGTCGATCTGTGTTTTCATGTGTCATCAGTTGCATCTACAAGTCTTTGTTTGAATGGACCAGTCAGAACTTTTCTGTTGGTTTGTTATAGGCGTTTGACTTGATTGAGCAACGGTATGCTGCTGTGAAAATTCACCAGCTCAACAAGAACTGGAGGGAGGAGAAAAAAGAGAATTATCACAAGTATGTTCAACATTAAATAATTGCCACTTTCGCCATGTTCTGTTCATCAACACTGTGAAAAGTAAGTTTTAAAAAAGCATCGCTCTGATTTAGATCATTTTAGAAATGCAGAGTCAGTTTTATGAAGTACCATAACAATGGCACAGAGTTGTATTTACTTGTAATGCACTGACTTTAAGCTACTGTTATTCTAGTCCATAAGCTTAATGTCTGGGTTATCCAATCAATCAGTCATACCTCCACCTCTCTGCGCTCCTACTGTCTTGAGTCATTCCTTTGGTTGCCCATGGTAACACTGCTCACCTTGTTGCAGACACGCCTGTCGAGAGTACAGAATACACAAGCAGCTGGACCACCCCAGAATCGTCAAGCTGTATGACTACTTTTCACTGGATACAGACACGTAAGTGACCCTTCCTCATTATATTGACTACATATTCTCATGACATCCTCTCATCACTGCCTTTTACACATTGTTCCTTTATGTTGCCCTCACAGGTTTTGCACTGTTTTGGAGTACTGTGAAGGCAATGACCTGGACTTCTACTTGAAACAGCACAAGCTAATGTCGGAAAAGGAGGCCCGCTCCATCGTCATGCAGATTGTGAATGCTCTCCGTTACCTGAACGAAATCAAGCCCCCCATTATCCACTATGACCTCAAGCCAGGTGAGCGCGCGCACACTGCAGGGAAATGTTGTTTACCTTTCCATCTGTAAAGAGGTCCCAAGGTTTTCTGATGCTATGTGCTCATTTGTTCTGTTCCAATTTCAAGGTAACATCCTGCTTGTGGATGGCACAGCTTGTGGGGAAATCAAAATCACAGACTTCGGTTTGTCCAAAATCATGGATGACGAAAGCTACGGTGCAGATGGCATGGACCTGACATCACAAGGAGCAGGGACCTACTGGTAATAAACTGCCACCATATATGCGTAAATATGCAGTGTGCCTTCAGAAAGTATTCATACCCATTGACTTATTCCACATTTTGTTTTGTTACAGCCTGAATCAAAAATTGATTAAATTGATTGTTTCTCACCCATCTGCACGTAATATCCCATCTGTAAATGTATCGAACATTTAAATACAGTGGGGGAAAAAAGTATTTAGTCAGCCACCAATTGTGCAAGTTCTCCCACTTAAAAAGATGAGAGAGGCCTCTAATTTTCATCATAGGTACACGTCAACTATGACAGACAAAATGAGAAAAAACATTCCAGAAAATCACATTGTAGGATTTTTAATGAATTTATTTGCAAATTATGGTGGAAAATAAGTATTTGGTCACCTACAAACAAGCAAGATTTCTGGCTCTCACAGACCTGTAACTTATTATTTAAGAGGCTCCTCTGTCCTCCACTCGTTACCTGTATTAATGGCACCTGTTTGAACTTGTTATCAGTATAAAAGACACCTGTCCACAACCTCAAACAGTCACACTCCAAACTCCACTATGGCCAAGACCAAAGAGCTGTCAAAGGACACCAGAAACAAAATTGTAGACCTGAACCAGGCTGGGAAGACTGAATCTGCAATAGGTAAGCAGCTTGGTTTGAAGAAATCAACTGTGGGAGCAATTATTAGGAAATGGAAGACATACAAGACCACTGATAATCTCCCCTCGATCTGGGGCTCCACGCAAGATCTCACCCCGTGGGGTCAAAATGATCACAAGAACGGTGAGCAAAAATCCCAGAACCACACGGGGGGGACCTAGTGAATGACCTGCAGAGAGCTGGGACCAAAGTAACAAAGCCTAACATCAGTAACACACTACGCCGCCAGGGACTCAAATCCTGCAGTGCCAGACGTGTCCCCCTGCTTAAGCCAGTACATGTCCAGGCCCGTCTGAAGTTTGCTAGAGTGCATTTGGATGATCCAGAAGAGGATTGGGAGAATGTCATATGGTCAGATGAAACCAAAATAGAACTTTTTGGTAAAAACTCAAATCGTCGTGTTTGGAGGACAAAGAATGCTGAGTTGCATCCAAAGAACACCATACCTACTGTGAAGCATGGGGGTGGAAACATCATGCTTTGGGGCTGTTTTTCTGCAAAGGGACCAGGACGACTGATCCGTGTAAAGGAAAGAATGAATGGGGCCATGTATCGTGAGATTTTGAGTGAAAACCTCCTTCCATCAGCAAGGGCATTGAAGATGAAACGTGGCTGGGTCTTTCAGCATGACAATGATCCCAAACACACCGCCCGGGCAACGAAGGAGTGGCTTCGTAAGCAGCATTTCAAGGTCCTGGAGTGGCCTAGCCAGTCTCCAGATCTCAACCCCATAGACAATCTTTGGAGGGAGTTGAAAGTCCGTGTTGCCCAGCGACAGCCCCAAAACATCACTGCTCTAGAGGAGATCTGCATGGAGGAATGGGCCAAAATACCAGCAACAGTGTGTGAAAACCTTGTGAAGACTTACAGAAAACGTTTAACCTGTGTCATTGTCAACAAAGGGTATATAACAAAGTATTGAGAAACTTTTGTTATTGACCGAATACTTATTTTCCACCATAATTTGCAAATAAATTCATTAAAAATCCTACAATGTGATTTTCTGGATTTTTTTTCCTAATTTTGTCTGTCATAGTTGACGTGTACCTATGATGAAAATGACAGGCCTCATCTTTTTAAGTGGGAGAACTTGCACAATTGGTGGCTGACTAAATACTTTTTTCCCCCACTGTATCTAATTTACACCCATTTGCTTTGATGTTCCAAATTGAGCTCGGGTGTATCCAATTTCCTTTGATCATCCTTGACATGTCACTACAACTTGATTGGAGTCCACCGGTGGCCAAATCAATTGTTTGGACATGATTTAGAAAGAAACACACCTGTCTATATAAGGTCCCACAGTTGACAGTGCATGTCAGAGCAGAAACGATACCATGAAGCCCAAGGAACTGTCAGTAGTTCTCTGAGATATCTGGGGAAGGGTATAAAACAATTTCTAGAGTGTTGAAAGTTTTCTTTCACCACAGTGGTCACCATCATTGGGAAAAATACAATAAATATGGAACTACCCAGACTCTGCCTAGAGCTGGCCAGCCAACCAAACTGAGCAACCGGGCGAGGAGGACCTTGGTCACGGAGGTGACCAAAAACCCAATGACCACTCTGACAGAACTACAGAGTTCCTTGGCTGAGATGGGATAACCTGCCTGAAGGACAAGTCTCTACAGCACTTCACCAATCTGGGCTTTATGGGAGAGTGGCCAGATGTGAGAAAAAGGCACATGACAGCAAGCCTGGAGTTTGCAAAAAGGCACGTGAATGACTCCGAGCATAAGGTAAAAGATTATGTGGTCTGATGAGACAAATAACTCTTTGGCCTGAATTCAAAGCGCTGTGTCTAGAGAGAACCAGGCACAGCTCATCACCCGTCTAACACCAGCCCTACCGTGACGCATTGTGGCGGCAGCATGGGGATGCTTTTCAGAAGCAGAGACTGGTAGGGATAGAGGGAATGGAGCCAATTACAGAAAAGTCCTTTAAGAACCTGCTTCAGAGTGCAAACAACCTTAGATTGGGGGGCGAAGATTTGCGTTACAACAGGACAATGACTCCGAGTGGCGCAGCGGTCTAAGGCACTGCATCTCAGTGCTAGAGGCGTCACTACAGACCCTGGTTCAATTCCAGGCTGTATCACAATCCGGCCGTGATTGGGAGTCCCATATGGCGGTGCACAATTGGCCCAGCATCGTCCGGGTTTGGCCGGGGTAGGCCGTCGTTGTAAATAAGAATTTGTTCTTAACTGACTTGCCTAGTTAAATAAAGGTTAAATTAAAAAAATACAGCCAAAGCAACACTGGAATGGCTTCAGAACAAGAATGTGAAAGTCCATGAGTGGGCCATTTGAAAATCTGTGGAAACAGTTGATTGCTGTTCACCGCTGCTCCCAATTTAAATTAACAGAGATTTAGAAAATCTGCAAGGAAGAATGGGAGAAAATCCCCACATCTAAATGTACAAAGCTGATAGACATCCAAGGTGACTCAATGCTGTAATTGCCACCAAAGGTGCTTCTACAAAGTATTGACTCAGCGGTGTGAATACTTATGTAAATGAGATTTCTGTATTTCATTTTCAATACATTTGTTAAAATGTCTAAATATGTTTTCACTTTGTCATTATGGGGTATTGTGTGTAGATGGGTGAGAAATCTATTTAATCCATTTTGAATTCAGGCTGTAACACTACAAAATGTGGAATAAGTCAAGGGGTATGAATACTTTCGGAAGGGACTGTATCACAGAACCAGCACATGATTTGGATATTATGATGCTTGACATATGGACAGATATATCATTTTGTTTTGTGTTCTCTCAAAGGTACTTGCCTCCTGAGTGTTTTGTTGTTGGCAAAGAACCTCCAAAGATCTCCAACAAGGTGGACGTGTGGTCTGTGGGCGTCATCTTTTTCCAGTGTTTGTATGGAAGAAAAGTACGTGTTAGAGAACTGGCTTTATCGACTTATGAAATAAGTGTCGTGAAAATAAGTTAACTCGTCGCCTTATTTCTCTTTCAGCCATTTGGTCACAATCAGTCTCAGCAGGATATCCTGCAGGAGAACACAATTCTTAAAGCAACCGAAGTTCAGTTTCCTGTCAAGCCTGTTGCCAGTAATGAAGCAAAGGTCCGTGGGAGAAGTTGTGTTCTGAATGTTACCATCTGACTGCAATTGTGTCACTTCTATTTAATCTTCTTCATAATATTTTGGGATTGTTTTATGATTAATCAATTCCTGTATAAACATTGCTTTTGTTGAGACCTCTAGTGTTCATTATTGGTACATACAGACAGACATTAAAGCCCTTTTGAAATGCATTTCTGTCCAGCCATAAAAAAAAGCGTCTTGCTCCAATGTTTCATTTTAATTGGTGCTGTGTTTTGAATTATGTCTCCTTTATTCCCCAAGGCCTTTATAAGGCGCTGCTTGGCATATAGGAAGGAGGACCGGTTCGATGTTCACCAGCTGGGAAGGGATTCCTACCTGCTCCCTCACATGAGGAGGTCCAGCTCTTCAGGGAATCTGCAGCTGAGCGCTGGTGGCTCAGGACCTGCCTCCTCCAGCATCATCTCATACTGAGGGCTGGCCGTGCACTGACTGACTGACTGGCTGCCCCACGCCTGCAGAGCCCCCTCCCCCACAGGACCAGGTGTGTAGGAGAGGAGCTGCCTGCCAACCAGCGGTGTATGGAAGGACAAGAGGTCCATTGACAATAAACCCCGCAGACTGAATGGTGTGGAATTTGGCCTTTGCCTGTACTGTGCTGGGTTTCAAATGGGTGTTTACTAAAGACTTCTTAATGAATGGATGTTTAAAAGAACATGAGTAAATTACCTTGTGAAGATTGAATAGAGCACTGCTACAGACAGTACCTTGAATATACAGTGGGGAGAACAAGTATTTGATACACTGCCAATTTTGCAGGTTTTCCTACTTACAAAGAATGTAGAGGTCTGTAATTTTTATCATAGGTACACTTCAACTATGAGAGATGGAATCTAAAACAAAAATCCAGAAAATCACATTGTATGATTTTTAAGTAATTAATTTGCATTTTATTGCATGACATAAGTATTTGATACATCAGAAAAGCAGAACTTAATATTTGGTACAGAAACCTTCGTTTGCAATTACAGAGATCATACGTTTCCTGTAGGTCTTGACCAGGTTTGCACACACTGCAGCAGGGATTTTGGCCCACTCCTCCATACAGACCTTCTCCAGATCCTTCAGGTTTCGGGGCTGTCGCTGGGCAATACGGACTTTCAGCTCCCTCCAAAGATTTTCTATTGGGTTCAGGTCTGGAGACTGGCTAGGCCACTCCAGGACCTTGAGATGCTTCTTACGGAGCCACTCCTTAGTTGCCCTGGCTGTGTGTTTCGGGTCGTTGTCATGCTGGAAGACCCAGCCACGACCCATCTTCAATGCTCTTACTGAGGGAAGGAGGTTGTTGGCCAAGATCTTGCGATACATGGCCCCATCCATCCTCCCCTCAATACGGTGCAGTCGTCCTGTCCCATTTGCAGAAAAGCATCCCCAAAGAATGATGTTTCCACCTCCATGCTTCACGGTTGGGATGGTGTTCTTGGGGTTGTACTCATCCTTCTTCTTCCTCCAAACACGGCGAGTGGAGTTTAGACCAAAAAGCTCTATTTTTGTCTCATCAGACCACATGACCTTCTCACATTCCTCCTCTGGGTCATCCAGATGGTCATGGCAAACTTCAGACGGGCCTGGACATGCGCTGGCTTGAGCAGGGGGACCTTGCGTGTGCTGTAGGATTTTAATCCATGACGGCGTAGTGTGTTACTAATGGTTTTCTTTGAGACTGTGGTCCCAGCTCTCTTCAGGTCATTGACCAGGTCCTGCCGTGTAGTTCTGAGCTGATCCCTCACCCTCCTCATGATCATTGATGCCCCACGAGGTGAGATCTTGCATGGAGCCCCAGACCGAGGGTGATTGACCGTCATCTTGAACTTCTTCCATTTTCTAATAATTGCGCCAACAGTTGTTGCCTTCTCACCAATCTGCTTGCCTATTGTCCTGTAGCCCATCCCAGCCTTGTGCAGGTCTACAATTTTATCCCTGATGTCCTTACACAGCTCTCTGGTCTTGGCCATTGTGGAGAGGTTGGAGTCTGTTTGAGTGTGTGGACAGGTGTCGTTTATACAGGTAACGAGTTCAAACAGGTACAGTTAATACAGGTAATGAGTGGAGAACAGGAGGGCTTCTTAAAGAAAAACTAACAGGTCTGTAACAGCCGGAATTCTTACTGGTTGGTAGGTGATCAAATACTTATGTCATGCAATAAAATGCAAATTAATTACTTAAAAATCATACAATGTGATTTTCTGGATTTTTGTTTTAGTTTCCGTCTCTCACAGTTGAAGTGTACCTATGATAAAAATTACAGACCTCTACATGCTTTGTGAGTAGGAAAACCTGCAAAATCGGCAGTGTATCAAATACTTGTTCTCCCCACTGTATGTGACTGGACACTTGTGAGTTTGGTTTGCTGGTGGAAACCTTACAGGACCTAAGGGATACCTGGCAGCCCGCTGTTTAGAATAATTAACATGGTGCTGCCAGGGTGATTTAACTTCTAGGAGTTTCCTTAAGGAGCGGACATTCATCGTTTTTGTAGGTCTACAATGATTTCACCATCATTTGGCCGTATGTATTATAATATTTTTTTTTTTTTGAAAGTGTTGGATTTTATTTTGAGTTGTACAATTAGCCATGAGAATGTAATTTTTAGCACATGTGGCATCTGTCATTTAGGCCCAGGCAGCATACTAATGTTGAATGCACAAAATAACCAAATGTAGACATATCAATGTACAAAATCCTATGCAGTAAGATTTTAAAGAATTCCTTAGAGTACATGTATATTTGCTGTACAGAAGATGATTTTCAGATTTCAAATTGCAGCTGCACCATTCTGTACAAATGTTTAAAGGCCCAGTGCAGTCAAATGTGATTTTTCCTGTGTTTTATATACATTACCACACTGAGGTTGGAATAATACTGTGAAATTGTGAGAATTATGATAATGCCCTTTTAGTGTAAGAGCTGTTTGACAAGACCGCCAGAAATGTCAGCCTGTTGTGGTGGGATGGAGTTTTGGCCTGCCTGGTTACATCACCAGGCGGTAAATTAGTTAATAGATTAATAAGAAATAGTTCCAAACCTCTCTGCCAATAACAGCTAGTTTTCAGTTTTCCCCTCCCCACTCAGACCATTCTGACAGTCTTATTGAAATTCTTTGTTTCAGAAATTGCTATTTTGCAAAGAAGCTGTGTTTTTGTTTTCAATTAAAATGGTAAAAAGAATCACAGTAAGGTACTTAATTGTTACCCAGAAATGACTTGATATTGAGATAAAAATGGCTGCATTGGACCTTTTAACAATTTCCCTTGTAAATGTATTTCCTGGATTGTTTTCATTGTGCTGCTTTTGATGTTGCTCTTACTTTTTAGGGCTGTATGATCCACTTTGGGTACAAATTGTACAGTTCTGTAAAAAATAATAAATGACGATGATAAATAACAGGCAATCACAGCATGCTATACAACTGACTTCTTTTGGAGACTACGGTGGGAGGAGCTCTCTTGTGTTCCATGACTTCTGTAAATTTGGATGGATGATGTTGGGCCTTTCAGTCAGTAGTCCTGACATACAGTGCATTCGGAAAGTATTCAGACCCCTCAACTTTATCCACATTTTGTTACGTTACAGCCTTATTCTAAAATTGATTAAATCGCTTTTTCCCCCTCATCAAGCTACACTACCCATGATGACAAAGGAAAAACACATTTTTTGAAATGTTTGCAAATTTATTTAAAATAAACAACATATCACATTTACATAAGTATTCAGACCCTTTACTCAGTACTTTGTTGAAGCACCTTTGGCAGTGATTACTGCCTCGGGTATGATGCTACAAACTTGGCACACCTGTATTTGAGGAGTTTCTCCCATTCTTCTCTGCAGATCCTCTCAAGCTCTGGCAGGTTGGATGGGGAGCGTGGCTGCACAGCTATTTTCAGGTCTCTCCAGAGATGTTCGATCGGGTTAAAGTCTGGGCTCTGGCTGGGCCACTCAAGGACATTCAGAAACTTGTCCCGAAGGCACTCCTGTGTTGTCTTGGCTGTGTGCTTAGGGTCGTTGTCCTGTTTGGAAGGTGAACCTTCGCTCCAGTCTGAGGTCCTGAGCAGGTTTTCATCAAGGATGAAGGTAGCTTAGTGGTTAAGAGCGTTGTGCCAGTAACCGAAAGGTCGCTGGTTCTAATCCCCGAGCCGACTAGGTGAAAAATCTGTCGACATGCCCTTGAGCAAGACACTTAACCCTAATTGCTCCAGTAAGTCGCTCTGGATAAGAGCGTCTGCTAAAATGTAAAATATATTTTATATATATATATTTTATCTCTGTACTTTGCTCCGTTCATCTTTCCCTCTCCTGACTAGTCTCCCAGTCCCTGCCGCTGAAAAACATCCCCACAGCATGATGCTGCCACCACCATGCTTCACCGTAGGGATGGTGCCAGGTTTCCTGCAGACGTGACGCTTGGCATTCAGGCCAAAGAGTTCAATCTTGGTTTCATCAGACCAGAGAATCTTGTTTTCTCATGGTTTGAGAGTCCTTTAGGTGAATTTTGGCAAACTCCAAGTCGGGCTGTCGTGCCTTTTACTGAGTGGCTTCTGTCTGGCCACTCTACCATAAAGGCCTGACTTGGTGGAGTGCTGCAGAGAAGGTTGTCCTTCTGTAAGGTTCTCCCATCTCCACAGAGGAGCTCTGTCAGAGTGACCATCGGGTTCTTGGTCACCTCCCTGACCAAGACCCTTCTCCCCCGATTGCTCAGTTTGGCCGGACGGCCAGCTCTAGGAAGAGTTGATGGTTCCAAACTTCTTCCATTTAAGAATGATGGAGGCAATTGTGTTCTTGGGGACCTTCAATGCTGCAGACATTTTTTGGTACCCTTCCCCAGATCTGTGCCTCGACACAATCCTGTCTCGGAGCTCTACGGACAATTCCTTCAACCTCATGGCTTGGTTTTTGCTCTGACATGCACCGTCAACTGTGGGACCTTATATAGACAGGCGTGTGCCTTTCCAAATCATGTCCAATCAATTGAATTTACAACAGGTGGACTCCCAAGTTGTAGAAACAGCTCAAGGATGATCAATGGAAACAGGATGCACCTGAGTTCAATTTCGAGTCTCATAGCAAAGGGTCTGAATACTTATGTAAATAAGGTATTTCTTATTTTTAATAAATTAGTAAACATTTCTAAACCTGTTTTTGCTTTGTCATTATGGGGTATTGTGTGTAGATTGAGGGGGAAAATCATTTTAATCAATTTTAGAATTAGGCTGTAATGTAACAATGTGGAAAAAGTGAAGGGGTTTGAATACTTTCTGAATGAACTGTAAATTGCAAAGAATTAAAAGTCCAGTCTTAAATTACATATCTTGTCTGGCTACCTTTTCCCAATGAAACGGAATGAAATCTTGCACCCAATTGCTCCAAAGGAAAATAGCTGTTCTCCAAAACCTGTGCTTTTGCTCAATTTCTGATGTATTTCCTGCACTTGTAAAGATTAACCTCTGATGATTCTGCTGGAATTGTAGACGTAGCCCAGAGTGAACACCTCAACAATGTATATTTGGCTCCCTGACAATATTGGGGATCATTGAGAAGGGAAGATGGTGTTCCTTGTCGTTGGGGTCAGGACCGATGAGACCGTGCCGGAAGGGCCTGCTGACCAGACAGTGACCCAGTCTGATTATTTGCGTGTATGATTTGAGTTCCTTTCACTGCCCAATAGAGTAGGCATGCTTTAGATCTGATGCTAGCAGGAACTGGGGGCCAGTGAAGAGATGGCACCTAAGAAGGGCAAAGTTCACATGAGCAGCAGCATTCTTGATCAGCTGTTGCACCAATCTATTCTGTTCCACTGACCATCTAAAAACTTGTAGCAGAAAATGCTGAAGGGCTCAATACAGTTAACAGCAGGCCTACAAAGAGTGAATCATACCAATTTCCATATAACACTGAATGGGAATAAATGTTTGAAGCTACTTGGTTTATACCAAAAAAAAAAATAAAAGCTAATATGTTACATTTGCAATTGCATGTGAAGTTTGCGGCATAATTAACTTTTTTTTTGTAGCAAAGATTCACCAACTTGGTAATAGTGATGGCAAAAGAATCTGCTCATGTACATTGTGGGAAAATCTCAATTGCATAGTCCTTGCGTCCTCTCTCCTCCTCAAAACCCACTGGAGAAGGTCAGTGGGGCGAGACCTCTGGCTTTCTCATTTGATGGGTTTTGAGGGGAGAGAGGACACAAGGAGTATACAATTGAGATTCTCCCATAGTCACATTTCATTGTGGTCCTACACCGACACCCTGTGGTTTTCAGAAGTAAAGCACCTTCATTTTTACACCAACCAAAAACTACAGAACTGAGGCGGAAGTATGAGAAGTCAACGCAGTAGATGAGAAAAATACATCCATTTAATCAAGAAAGGGATGTTTCAATTACACACTTTCATTCATATTGTTTTAGTACAACAAAAAATAAAGACATTATTCTGCATTACAACAGGCTAAAGCGGATCTCTCACACAATAATTCTCATATTTCTGACCGCCCATCGTTCTTCTGAAGACCCTTTCTTCAGAAATTCTCCAACCTTTTCCCAGTGTGCACTTGTGTACACTCCCCATCATGGATTTAACAATGGTGGAAACTTCTCTAGCCAATGATTACACCAATCCAATGCTTGTAAATCCACAACAGGAAGTGTGAAAATATACACACTTCTGGAAAAGGGTGGATAATTGGGGACGCCGCCATAGTTCTGGAGTACAACAAGGAGTGTTTCAAGATTCTTTCTTGTTGAGTTTTAAATACAGTAGATCTTGTTGGTAAATGGTTCTTTGCTAGGAGGAGTCAGGTCACTGGTGCTTCTCTAGGTTTAGAGGAAGCTACTGGTGTAGGGAGGAGTGTTTCTGTCAATGTGTCGCTGGAGAAGGATGTTGCGTCCAGGATGAGGGTGTCTGGGAGTGTGAACTCAGATGGAGGCAGAGTTACCCCTGGGACCAAAGGCAGCTGGGAGTTGAGCATGGATAGGTTCAGGAGAGGAAGAGGGGCCAATGGAGGGAAACCTGAGGAAGACAGGTGGAAAGTTTCAGCAATACAGGAATATTACTGACAGTAGTATACAAATATCCATAAACTTACATCTTAAAAACCATCAAAGAATCTTGAAAACATTGACATTACCTGCTGGTGGCATCCCTCCTGGTAACGACACAGTGCCCAAGTCTGGTAAAGTGAAATTGAAATTTGCCAGTTTGTGAAGGGGAGGTAGGCCTCCGGGTAACGACATTAGACCTGTGCAGGAAATATGAACATAATGAAATACACAAAGCCACATGCAAATAATACATGCAGCATCATATTGTCACAAACTAGAACCGTGTCTAACACTGACCTGCTAACATGGTAGCAGGTATGACTGGAGGTACAGTGCTTAGCAGGGGGCTGACTTGGCTAGGCAACAATGGCACAGTAGGTACTCCTTGGACAAAGAGACAATCGATTGTAATAACTAATCTCTTACTTGGTGATATCAAGTCAGTAAGCAATATGCGTCTAAATGAAAAGTAGTGATACCTAGCATACCTGTTTGTAGAGCGCTCGGGACAGTGGGAGGAGCTGAGCTGACTGACAGGTCAAAGAGATTTTGTTCCAACCCAGTAGGAGCAGAAGGCACTGCAGGTTGAGGACTGACAGCAGAGAGCTGAACCTAAGGAACAAATGAAAACTGGGATCAACACCTGGTGCTGTAGAATATTCTTTTTTGGGGTACTTTTTACCCCAATTTCGTGATATCCAATTGGTAGTTACAGTCTTGTCCCATCGCTGCAAAAGGCCGAGAGCCATGCGTCCTCCGAAACACGACCCCGCCAAGCCGCACTGCTTCTTGACACACTGCTCGCTTAACCTGGAAGCCAGCCGCACCAATGTGTCGGAGGAAACATCGTACAGCTGGCGACCGAAGTCGGCACAAGGAGTTGCTAGAGTGCGATGGGACAAGGACATCCCAGCCGGCCAAATCCTCCCCTAAACCAGACAGCGCTGGGCCAATGTGCGCCGCCTCATGGGGCTCCCAGTCGTGGCGAGCTGCGACATAGCCGGGATTGAACCCGGATTTGTAGTGACGCCTCTAGCACTGCCTTAGACCGCTGTGCCACTCGGGAAGCCCCAGCTGTAGAATATTCTCATTGTATACAAATTCCCTCATGTGACTGGCAGGTATTGGGAGTGAAAATTAGTAGGTCATTTAGAAAAATGTCTTACCTCTGTGAAGCCATCCTTGAGTGGGGAAACTGGTTCACTTTGAATATGTCCAGGGAAACTGATCTTCTTACCCTCTTCAAATGTCTGTGTGGGTATCCTGTGCAGGTAGCCATAGCCAATCCCACAGCCTAGGCTTTAGGGCAGAGAGAATGAGTGTGCTACGTGGTAGCCTATAGGTATGTCAGCTAAATGAATTACCAAAATGTCAATGCCTTACCTGCCCTCTCCACCCCATTCAGAGTTTGGAGTGATGACCACATCCCGACAGTTGTCCGTGTCAGTGTTATACACATACAACTTAAGCCCTTTCCTTTCATGCGTTTCAATGAGGGAGAAGAGATCCTCAGGCTGTGGGGAAAAATCCAGACAAAAACCAGTCAAACACTACATCAACAGCTTAGTGTAGGGAGAACATCATTGAAATGACACTAAAGAAAGGCATCCCACACACCTCGTTCATGACAGTGTCTCCACCTATGATGTAGTCAGTGTGTGGTCTCAAACCAGCCAGGGCTGCAGGAGAATTTGGCTCCACTTCCTGAGGACAAGAAATAAAATACAGACCGATATTATAAATACAGTGCTGTGAAAAACTATTTGCCCCCTTTCTAATTTTGCATATTTTTTATACTGAACGTTATCAGATCTTCAACCAAAACCTACATATTAGATAAAGGGAACCTGAGTAAACAAATAACACAACAATTACACACTTATTTCATAAACAAAATTATGCAACACCCAATGCCCCTGTGTGAAAAAGTAATTGCCCCCTTACACTCATTAACTGGTTGTGCCATCTTAAGCTGCAATGACTGCAACCAAATGCTTCCTGTAGTTGTTGATCAGTCTCTCACATTGCTGTGGAGGAATTTTGGCCCACTCTTGCATGCAGAACTGCTTTAACTCAGCGACATTTGTTGGTTTTCAAGCATGAACTGATCGTTTCAAGTCCTACCACAACATCTCAATTGGGATTAGGTCTGGACTTTGACTAGTCCATTCCAAAACTTCAAATGTCTTGCTTTTTAGCCATTTTCATGTAGATTTGATTGTGTGTTTTGGATAATTGTCTTGCTGCATGACCCATCTGCGCTTCAGCTCACAGACGGATGGCCTGACATTCTCCTGTAGAATTCTCTGATACAGAGCAGAATTCATGGTTCCTTCTATTAAGGCAAGTCGTCCAGGTCCTGAGGCAGCAAAGCATCCCCAAACCATCACACTACCACCACCATGCTTGACCGTTGGTATGAGGAGTCTTGATCATCCAGGTGCTTCCAGGTGCTTTTTGGCAAACTTGAGTCATCTTTTTGGACGACATGGGTCCCATTATGCCGGGCGAAAACCAAACACTGCATTCCACAGTAAGAACCTCATACCAACGGTCAAGCATGGTGGTGGTAGTGTGATGGTTTGGGGATGCTTTGCTGCCTCAGGACCTGGACGACTTGCCTTAATAGAAGGAACCATGAATTCTGCTCTGTATCAGATAATTATACAGGAGAATGTCAGGCCATCCGTCTATGAGCTGAAGCTGAAGCGCAGCTGGGTCATGCAGCAAGACAATTATCCAAAACACACACTGATGTTGAGATGTTGTTGCAGGACTTGAAACAAGCAGTTCACGCTTGAAAACCCACAAATGTCACTGAGTTAAAGCAGTTCTGCATGCAAGAGTGGGCCAAAATTCCTCCACAGTGACATGACAGATCAACAACTACAGGAAGTGTTTGGTTGGAGTCATTGCAGCTAAAGGTGGCACAACCAGTTAGAGTGTAATGTGGCAATTACTTTTTCACACAGGGGAATTGGGTGTTAATTAAATCAATAAAATAAGTATATATTTTTGATATTTGTAACCTCAGGTTCCCTTTATTTAATATAGGTTTTGGTTGAAGATCTGATAACATTCAATATCAAAAATAGAGAAAATCAGACAGGAGGCAAATACGTTTTCACTGCACTGTATATCGGGTCACTGCAAGGCTTCACATCATTACACATCAACACATTTCCAGTTTTACAATTATTCATGTCTGCAGCGCTAAACTGCAAGGCGATTCACTCACCAGAACATGCCACACATTCTCATTGGCTCCTTCAAAGCTGCAGAATCGGATGCTGATACCCAGCAGCCCCTGACCTCCCCACATGTTGCTGGGTGTGACTGTTGCCTCCCTCAGCTCAAGAGTCTTGTTGCTGTATACCAGCATCTTGATGGGTTTTTCCACATTCACCTTCAGCAAGTCTTTTAATGTGTCATCATCTTTGTTCTGCCAAAAATTAAGACGTTAGCAGATGTTAAAGTGCATCATCATCTGTAAACAAAGTTAGTCCACCTATAGGTTGTCTTGTATCCCTGGCTTTGAAAACAGTTGAGCTGCAATGGGATCTGACAGCTTCAGGATGTAGATAATTCGAGAAATGACAGTTTACCAATCTTGTGTCACTGATGGAAATAATAAAGTCAAAGAATGGTTCCAATCCTGCACGATGCCCAGGGGAATTATCTTGCACCTGCAAATTGAGACAGGAGGTTTATATGAATTCTGCTCAATTCATATTGCCTTTAAACATTCAATGACCACACTTTTACTATTAACACACAGGTGCAACGCCCTTTGCAAATGTGTTCTGAATTGAAAGGACATCCCACCCCCGTCACTGCACATTGACAGACCGGTTGCTCGAGTCAAGTGATGATCTAGCGTCATGGCTGGCTATAGGTAACTAACGTTAGCTAGCTAGCAAGTTTTCACTCGTCAGACATTGCTCTGTTTAATTGGTTAGACTACACATAGTTTGTTTTCTGAACGACAACGTGATGAATTACTCATAGGAAGCCCCTAAAATACACACTGACATGCTACAGCAACCTGAAGACCGCAACAACATTATCATCATAATTCAGTCATGACAAGCATTTCTGTGTTGTGTTCCCATTTTCAACTAGCCCAGTTACAGCTCGTGGTTTAGCATGCTAGTAAAGATACATACTCTGAGGACGTGATAACCTTCGGATCCTCCTCCAGGTATTTCAATGCTCTGTGCACCCCCCATGTCTCCTCAAACCCTGGATGTTTTTCTGGCGAATAAATCAGTGTAGCTGGCTAGCCACAGTAGCTAACATTTTCTTCCTGTTCCGGGGTGATGCTAAAGAGAGACAAGATTGCCTACATAGCCACACTTCCGGTACACTGTAAGAGAGAGTTTCTGGCATCATAAAAAATACAAAAATATACTAAAACCTTGTATCTTTCCTCTACCATTTGTGTTCAGTGTGTTTTTTGTATACTTTTCTCTCTCTAATTGACTCCCCAAACCCCGGCCTGGTCTTTTTGGTCTGTATCACAAGCGTTCCCGGAAGTCTCCCGATGTTGTACCTCGGGGTTTAAAAACTGTGCTATGCACTTATGCAATTTTGAATGCTCTTATTTTAAGGTTACTCTAAAGAAAAAACTGGTCATGTTAAGGGCATAGGAGGTTAAATGACCCTGTATTGGCTATTTTCCATGTTTTAGAATAAGAGTGTAGCTGAAGATAGCAGTGTATGCTATGGTGTCTAGCGCATGATCGGGGAATCATCACAAACATGCATGCCATGTGGAGCCTTATCAATCTGTCTCACATATTCCGTCATGTTCCAGGTCTTACTTTTGATGAGAAAGGAATTTCATGTTGAACAGTTGGATGATAGACGACATAAATGTAATGTGTTTTCCTCAACAAACTGTAGCAGTGCCTTTGTTCATTGGGGCGGCAACCAAACATTGTAAATTAAAACAACAACATCGTTGTTGATGCCATAGGTGCTGGGTGGTGCTGTCCAATACCAACACTGGAAGGAGCATGGCATATTGTTATCATCTCAGAGCAGGAGTGGACGAGGCTGAGGTAAGCCATAAGGAACGTGGCTTGCACAAACAGATAAACCTTATTAGTCAACAGACCCCACCAAAAATCAGCTTTTCATTTATCTGACTTTCATTTATCATCCAGCCCTTATATTTAGCCTCACAATTAATTGTTTTACCATTTTCTTTTCAGGACAGCCAGGGCTATAAATAGAACACAAAATAATTTGACATTCATGAGTTTTATTGACAAATGTCAATTTAAAAAATAAGGTCCACCAAAGCAGAAACCTGATAAAAATTGATTTATATGAAGACTGTAAGTACATAAATGATTTGCTCAGTGGGAAATTAATATCCAACTAGTCAGTGACAACTGTGTGGAGTTTGTGACAGAAACTATGTGAGCTTATTACAGTATTATACAACGGGTGGGTCTAATCCTGAATGCTGATTGGTTAAAATCACATTCCAGCCGGTGTCTATTCCACAAGTTACCACCGGCTAAATCTATGATGTTAAAATGTATATTTACACTGTTCCATCTGACTGCGCAATCCACTGCCTCATCAGCCCAGCCAGGCAATTTATTAACTTTATCTCCACTATAGAAAGCATCTAGACATTATCTCACATTTCCTTTAGACTAACATTTCGTTTTCAACAGCGGAAATTTGTATAAACCTTGCTGTCTGTCTCTCTGACATTTGCAACATTCTTTCAATATTCAAACTCGATCTCCAGCTGTCCCATAGTAATAATGAACGTGTCGGGAGTCGGAACGAGACAGACAGGTAGGCAGCGTTTCTCAGCCCGTCGAAATCATGAGTCAGCTGGCATCATTTTTATGGATATATACAAAGAAATGTCAATTGAAAAAAAGGTAAAATGAAACAAAGTGCAGCTAGTTTGCAGTCTTTCCAGCTTCAGTTTGAAGTGATTGTGTTAGCTGTGTTGTTGGCTAGCTCCTCTGAACAACAGTGTCCTGACGAAAGAGCACATTTTCTATGCCAGGTGAAATCGTGCCTCATTAGCTCATTGTTATGGATGTATCCAAATAAATGTCACTAGAAAACAGCTTAAACAAATGCAGCTGTAGTTGGCTAGCTAGCAAGCAAGGGATAAGAACATTGCCAGCCAGTATGGCAATGGAACATCTAGAACAAATGACTGGGTCGCGTCTCTGGCAACCGAACCGATAGAACGAACGACCAGCTAGCTTGGGTAGCAACCCTAGATTTGTGTCGGGACTATATCTTGTGGAAGGATGAAATAGTATGAATAAATTCATCAAAATAACGTTTTTAATGAAAATATGTCAACTTCGTCTCGGGCCTAACAACACCCGTGCCAATATATCATCCAAACACTGGCTTCTCGGGCATTATCACTTAATTATAGACACTATGTCCTTGGATTTCCTATGATCGCCTATGTAGAATAACCCCTTACCTTCTAACGACTCTTGTGTAGCTTGTGAGCGTCATTGAGCAAAACATGTTACATGTGCGTATTTTTGAGAGTCTCAGCTTTTCATAAATAACTTGTAAAGGACATTTTACTTTGTGAAGAAACAGTCTTGAAAATGTGAATCTTGTCTTTGGTGTCATAAACAATCCTTGGTTCTTGCATTGACCTCCTCCTTAGGACCATCTGGCAGAACGCCCAGAATATGTTCTTTAAGTTAAGATAGGAGACGGTGTCAGACACATGTCGGAACCAACCCTATGAACTATGCCTATGTAACGTCTCTGTAACCAATATATAAGGGAACTAACGGGACTGCCCCGTTAGAGCTCCTGATCGACATGTGTACTTGGTGCATTGAGTAGGTTGGAACCTCTCCAGTGCGCTGACAATAAAGGATGATTAATTTAATATTTACTTTGAGTGTCCCTGTGTAGGATTTCCACAACAAGCTTTTAATAGTTTGTAGCTCGGATTCTACAAATGTTTTTTGTAAAAAGACCCGGCCCCGGGCCCCTTCGGGATCCGCCCTTGTCTCACAAACACTGCTCTAGCTCAGCCCCTGTTAATCACACAGACTAATGGTGTTCAAAAGGGGTTAGTAGCCCAAATCGAGCTGGCGTCGCAGTGGGACTCATTGGGTTAATGAATACATAATTGAATAGCTCTGTGATGTAGGTCTTATCATATAAAATAAAGTTGTATGATATCATGAAATAAAGTTGTTCAGAGTTCTGTCTGGGTAGCAAATAGAACGCAAATAGTCTGGGTAGCCATTTGATTAGATGTTCAGGAGTCTTATGGCTTGGGGGTAGAAGCTGTTTAGAAGCCTCTTGGACCTAGACTTGGCGCTCCGGTACCGCTTGCCGTGCAGTAGCAGAGAGAACAGTCTATGACTAGGGTGGCTGGAGTCTTTGACCATTTTTAGGGCCTTCCTCTGACACCGCCTGTTATAGAGGTCCTGGATGGCAGGAAGCTTGGCCCCAGTGATGTACTAGGCCATACGCACTACCCTCTGTAGTGCCTTGCGGTCGGAGGCCGAGCAGTTGCCATACCAGGCGGTGATGCAACCAGTCAGGATGCTCTCAATGGTGCAGCTGTAGAACCTTTTGAGGATCTGAGGACCCATGCCAAATCTTTTCAGTCTCCTTAAGGGGAATAGGTTTTGTCGGGCCTTCTTCACGACTGTCTTGGTGTGCTTGGACCATGTTAGTTTGTTGGTGATGTGGACACCAAGGAACTTGAAGCTCTCAACCTGCTCCACTACAGCCCCGTCGATGAGAATGGGGGCGTGCTCGGTCCTCTTATTTTCCTGTAGTCCACAATCATCTCCTTTGTCTTGATCACGTTGAGGGAGAGGTTGTTAACCTGGCACCACATGGCCAGGTCTCTGACCTCCTCCCTATAGGCTGTCTCATCGTTGTCGGTGATCAAGCCTACCACTGTTGTGTCATCTGCAAACTTAATGATGGTGTTGGAGTCGTGCCTGGCCATGCAGTCATGAATGAACAGGGAGTACAGGAGGGGACTGAGCACGCACCCCTGAGGGGCCCCCGTGTTGAGGATCAGCGTGGCGGATGTGTTGTTACCTACCCTTACCACCTGGGGGTGGCCCGTCAGGAAGTCCAGGATCCAGTTGCAGAGGGAGGTGTTTAGTCCCAGAGTCCTTAGCTTAGTGATGAGCTTTGAGGGCACTATGGTGTTGAACGCTGAGCTGTAGTCAATGAATAGCATTCTCACATAGGGGTTCCTTTTGTCCAGGTGTGAAAGGGCAGTATGGAGCGCAATAGAGATTGCATCATCTGTGGATCTGTTGGGGCGGTATGCAAATTGGAGTGGGTCTAGAGTTTCTGGGATAATGGTGTTGATGTGAGCCATGATCAGCCTTTCAAAGCACTTCATGGCTACAGATGTGAGTGCTACGGGTTGGTAGTAATTTAGGCATATTACCATAGTGTTCTTGGGCACAGGGACTATGGTGCTCTGCTTGAAACATGTTGGTATTACAGACTCACACAGGGAGAGGCTGAAAATGTCAGTGAAGACACTTGCCAGTTGGTTAGCGCATGCTCGGAGTACACGTCCTGGTAATCCGTCTGGCTCTGCGGCCTTGTGAATGTTGACCTGTTTAAAGGTCTTACTCACATCGGCTACAGAGAGTGTGTTCACACAGTCGTCCGGAACAGCTGATGCACTCATGCATGTTTCAGTGTTACTTGCTTCGAAACGAGCATAGAAGTAATTTAGCTCATCTGGTAGGCTCGTGTCACTGGGCAGCTCGCGGCTGTGCTTCCCTTTGTAGTCTGTAATAGTTTGCAAGCCCTGCCACATCCTTGAAAGCGGCAGCTCTACCCTTTAGCTCAGTGCGGATGTTGCCTGTAATCCATGGCTTCTGGTTGGGGTATGTACGGACAGTCACTGTGGGGACGACGTCATTGATGCACTTATTGACGAAGCCAGTGACTGGTGTGGTGTACTCCTCAATGCCATCGGAAGAATACCGGAACATATCCCAGTCTGTGCTAGCAAAACAGTCCTGTAGCTTAGCATCTGCTTCATCTGCCCACTTATTTATTGACCGAGTCACTGGTGCTTCCTGCTTTCGTTTTTGCTTGTAAGCAGGAGTCAGGAGGATAGAATTATGGTCAGATTTGCCAAAACGAGGGCGAGAGAGAGCTTTGTATGCGTCTCTGTGTGTGGAGTAAAGGTGGTCTAGAATTGTTTTCCCTCTGGTTGCACATTTAACATGCTGGTAGAAATGAGGTAAAATGGATTTAAGTTTCCCTGCATTAAAGTCCCCGGCCACTAGGAGCGCCGCCTCTGGATGAGTGTTTTCCTGTTTGCTTATGGCCGTATACAGTTCATTGAGTGCGGCCTTAGTGCCAGCATCGGTTTGTGGTGGTAAATAGACAGCTACGAATAATATAGATGAAAACTCTCTTGGTAGATAGTGTGGTCTACAGCTTATCATGAGATACTCTACCTCAGGCGAGCAAAACCTTGAGACTTCCTTAGATATCGTGCACCAGCTGTTGTTTACAAATATACATAGACCGCCACCCCTTGTCTTACCAGAGGCTGCTGTTCTATCCTGCCGATACAGTGTATAACCCGCCAGCTGTATGTTATTCATGTCTTCGTTCAGCCACGACTCTGTGAAACATATTACAGTTTTTAATGTCCCGTTGGTAGGATATACGTGCTTGTAGTTCGTCCACTTTATTATCAAGCGATTGTAAATTGGCCAATAGTATCGATGGCAAAGGCAGATTAGCCACTCGTCGCCGGCTCCTTACCAGGCACCCCGATCTCCTTCCGCGATATCTCCTTTTCTTTCTACTGCGAATGACGGGGATGAGAGCCCTGTCGGGTGTCTGGAGCAAATCCCTCTCGTCCGACTCATAGTGAAGTGAATCTTTCAATATCAGAGATTGGGCCTACTAATCGATATGAAACCTTCTATAACCTCTATATCAATTACATTTATTTGTATTGTAAAAAATATATTCATATACCGGTATTGATTAAGCAAATACATTGACTTTAAAATTAAGCTTAGCCTATTTTTTATCTTACAAAGAAGGAGATATATGAAAGGATTCAAGGATATAGCTTACTGTACTGTATGTTACACTAGGCCTCTACAAACTGTGGTTGTAAAAGTTCTATCTCACTGGCCTTTTGCCATTGTAAGGGGGAAAATGTATCATACTGGGATAAAAATCTCCCAAGCGGAAGGATCCCTTTATGCTCTGGTTTTGAGGCCAAATTACCCCCACTTCAAAGCACTACACCATCATAGACTAGAAGGAAATAGTCATTATCTGCCCTCATCCTTTAACATTATGTTGAAAATGGTCTCTGTCGATAATGCTTTCAAGGCTGGGAGGACAAGAATCATACTGGCCTCCTATGAGTAGTATGTTGAAATATCATCACCATGGGTTATTTATTACTGACTCTGATAACAAACTGTAAGAATTAAAGAATGCTTAATCTGCATTCCTGGTCAGAAATTAATACAATATGTGTGCTTGTATGTGCATACTGAATTTACAATTTTAATTCAGTACTATGGTAATAATATCTGATTTATACATATGATTAATATATTTTGCTACAGTATTACATTTGTGATATTAGAATTGTTGTCTCTATTACTTTTAATCACTGAATAATTCTCTGTCTACAGTGACACTATCCTACTAGGAGTAAATAAATAAACTCAGTATTTCACTCGTGGCTTGCTGACACCTTAAGTCCCTGCAATCATCACTCCTCTCAGGGCCGCTCTATGTGGCTGTCACAGATTTATATCCATTCAGTCCTCCAAGTAATTTACAATGCAAGTCTGGACTAGGAAATCTACTTTTCTTAGTGTACATGAAAATCTATTGTTACAGTACAATAAAATATACTCTGTAACCTCTGGGGAGTTTTCAGGACACAGACTTGGACGTTTTGTGAGAGTCAACATTTGTATGGTGTATATTACTGAAGAAGGACCCAAAAAGTTTGGGAATGTCAATACTACTAATGCTAAACACTGAAGCCTGTAAAAGAAATGTGTCACGCCCTGGCTCCGGGGACTCTAGTATGTTGAGCCAGGGTGTGAGTTTTCATTTGTTTATGTTCTAGTTGTTGTATATCTATGTTGGCCAGGGTGGCTCCCAATCAGAGACGGCTGTAGCTCGTTGTCTCTGATTGGGAGTCATACTTAGGTAGCCGTTAGGCATTCATTATTTGTGGTTTCTTGTTCCGTGTTGGTTTGTTTATGTAACCAGGGACGTTTCGTTTTGTTGTTTTGATCGTGTGATCATTCTAATAAATAAAATGTTCGCATTCAACGCTGCGCCTTGGTCCTCCTCTATGAATGACGATCGTGACAAAATGAGTATATTTGACTTATGAACTGGCAACAATCTGGGCAAGAAAATGAGTATGTACATAGATCAGATGACCAATATTTAACATTATGGCAATGTTTAAAATACTATTTAGAGCAGAGCAAAAACATTACCCCTCTGGGTTAAACTTGGCAGTCAACGTGTTGGATCCTTCAGCGTGCAGCACATGGCAAACAGCTCTCTTCTCTGGGTTGCCATGCTGACCACACCAACAGCCTGGCCCCAGCCTGTCATGATGGCGGATGGACCTTCCAGAACTGTGCTCGCCAGCCATTATCTCCTTCCTGTCTGGCTTTGGCTCTCTGCTTGTAGTCCAGTTGTGAAGCTTATGAGAGCCTTCCAAATGCATTCTGACAAAGCTTTGTGATTGCAGTCATAATCAAGCCGAGTGCAAAAATGAATTGAATTGTGCACTGCAGTGGGTTTGTATTTTAATGACATAAATTTAATGAATCCTCTGTGACAGGTCATTACCCCGGGGAAGAGAAAACTGTCAAAATAAAGGGAGCCTGTGGTTAGAGGAGCTGTATAATCTTACAGACATACTGTGCTGGGAGGCAGAGATAAAGTGCTCCTCAGAGAGGGGGAAAAAAGTCAGTGTTTAGCTGACAGTTCAGTACAGGTACCTGCTGGTGAAATGTTTATCACACAGACTGTTTATTATTTTAATTTCAACCACTGACTCTGTGTTCCCTGCCCGGCCAGTTCATGGCTCATAGTCAGGATACGTGCAGTACCCTGGAAGTGTCAGCCCTCCTCATGTTAGAAACAATGAACCATGTTAGAGTGAGGCTGAGCACTGCATTACTGTCACATTCTGTGGGTCGTCTTGTTCCTCTAAAGCACATGATGGTAATCAGCATGCAGGGCCTGGCTGCAGTGTAATTGCTCTAGGCAAACGCTAATTGCCTTTAGAAACTGTCCAAGAGAGACATTTACTAGCAGTCTTTCAACTTTAACAAGAGCCCCATTAGGAGTTCAGACACTATAGCCGGAGAGATGAGCAAGTTGCTGTCGATGCATTGTTAATTCTTCCATTTATACATTTGCTTTCTGCCAAGACAGATCCAGCCTTGCACTGGGAGTGAACCACGAGGTCAATAAGAGGAGGCTATTTAGATAATTGTGAACTATTATCATTGCTTTAGGAGTGAAAGGCCAAGGCTCCCAGTTTTATCATTAATGTCATTGTTACCATCACTGCTAAAACACCCTTTAGAGATTTACTGCCATGTTTGTATATTTGCAAAAGATTAAATGAATAAACTATGGTGATTTAAATAATAAACTCCTCTCCACTTGGCGAAGATGTTTGGATTTGAGGCATGGATTGTGTGTGCGTGCGTGTGTGTGTGTGCGTGCTGGAGAGAGAGAGAGAGAGAGAGAGAGTCAAAAGGGGGTGGCGTGGCAATGAGCCTCCATCAATATCATCATCATCACCATTTCATTAGACTAGCCGCACACAATGGGAATGTCAGTATCTATCAGGAGCCTAATGTGGCAGTGATTCCCAGGGGTGGAAGATAGATCTGGCAGATCAGGAACCCAATGACTAGACTCATGGATATATATGAGAGGAGAGCTTTACAGCTGAGAGGGGATAGGGGGAGAACCCCATTGTGGGGAGAACGTCTGGGACCTCATTGACCACATGAGGACGCTGGAGGTGCAAAGAGATCCCAGTTGAGAGGAAACTCACTGTGCTATGGTTAGGAGGAAAGATACTGCAACTAAGCCCTGAAGCACAAATCAATATCTCACAAAATCGATGGAAAGATTGTATAAATAGGGGAAGGGATATGTAATCTGAAAACTAGCTGTTATTGGCAGAGAGGTTTGAAACTCTCTTTGTAATGGGTCTATATTAACTTACACCGCCTGGTGATGTCACCAGGCAAGCCAAAACCCTACCCATGCCAAACCTGCTGATTAGAAAGTCCTGTGTAGATTGTATTTTTAACAAGTAACTATCAGGAAATATAACACTGATAAAATTTCTTCACACCTTTACAGTGTTAGTTTAATCAGCTGTTGTACAATATGATACAAAACATAAGGAAAACTTAATTTAGACTGCACTGGGCCTTTAAGTCAGATTGTACCTTGGTGTTGGTTCATTTTCTGTTGGACATGAAAACTAAGCCTCTTTAGGACCACCATCTCCTCATAGGCAGTGTGTTGGACTAGGATAATCTTTAGTTGTGGATGGTGTGAAATGGAGGGTGGTCAGCGAGTCAGACAGCAGGTATTTCACAGTCTGGTGTTCAGAAACAGTCTACCCCCAGACTGAGAAAATGGAGAGGAAATCAGCCATGCTTGTTATTTTGAAACACCTGCTTTGGACTTGTTCAAAGTTTAATAATGCTTATAATTGCAATTGATGGGCTTACTGATTGGTGGTTAAGGTGATGTAGCAATGTGAAATTCAATTAATTATTATTTTATGTTCCATATATATCAGAGAGCTATTCCAAAGCATTTGTGATCCGTTGACTTTAAAAATGAATTAGATTACAGTATAAAGGGTGTGATGTCAAGACAATGTAAATTAGAACATATTCCTCTTACATGTTTCAGTCAAAATGGACAGACATTCTGTTCAAACAATTCTGTTCAAACAATCTTGGGAATGCTAAAATAGCTCTGGAGATGATACATTTTGCATTGTGTGGGAGGCCAAGCGCTGATATGTACAGTACATTTAAACTCGGTTTTTCACAATTCCTGACATTTAATCCTAGTAAAAATTCCCTGCTTTAGGTCAGTTAGGATCACCACTTTATTTTAAGAATGTGAAATGTCAGAATAATAGTAGAGAGAATGATTTATTTCAGCTTTATTTCTTTCATCACATTCCCAGTGGGTCAGATGTTTACATACACTCAATTAGTATTTGGTAGCATTGCCTTTAAATTGTTTAACTTGGGTCAAACATTTCGGGTAGCCTTCCACAAGCTTCTCACAATAAGTTGGGTGAATTTTGGCCCATTCCTCCTGACAGAGCTGGTGTAACTGTCAGGTTTGTAGGCCTCCTTGCTCGCACATGCTTTTTCAGTTCTGCCCACACATTTTCTATAGGATTGAGGTCAGGGCTTTGTGATGGCCACTCCAATACCTTGACTTTGTTGTCCTTAAGCCATTTTGCCACAACTGTGGAAGTTTGTTTGGGGTCATTGTCCATTTGGAAGACCCATTTGCGACCAAGCTTTAACTTCCTGACTGATGTCTTGAGATGTTACTTCAATATATCCACATCATTTTCCTTCCTAATGATGCCATCTATTTTGTGAAGTGCACCAGTCCCTCCTGCAGCAAAGCACCCCCACAGCATGATGCTGCCACCCCCGTTCTTCACGGTTATGATGGTGTTCTTCGGCTTGCAAGTTCCCCTTTTTCCTCCAAACATAATGATGGTCATTATGGCCAAACAGTTCTATTTTTATTTCATCAGACCAGAGGACATTTCTCCAAAAAGTACGATCTTTGTCCCCATGTGCAGTTGCAAACCGTAGTCTGGTTTTTTTATGGCGGTTTTGGAGCAGTGGCTTCTTCCTTGCTGGGCGGCCTTTCAGGTTATGTCGATATAGGACAGCATCTTCACAAGGTCCTTTGCTGTTGTTCTGGGATTGATTTGCACTTTTCGCACCAAAGTACGTTCATCTCTAGGAGACAGAACGCGTCTCCTTCCTGAGAGGTATGACGGCTGCGTAGTCCCATGGTGTTTATACTTGCGTACTATTATTTGTACAGATGAACGTTTGGAAATTGCTCTCAAGGATGAACCAGACTTGTGGAGGTCTACACATTTTCTTCTGAGGTCTTGGCTAATTTCTTTTGATTTTCCCATGATGTCAAGCAAAGAGGCACTGAGTTTGAAGGTAGGCCTTGAAATACATCCACAGGTACACCTCCAATTGACTCAAATGATGTCAGTTAGCCTATCAGAAGCTTCTAAAGCCATGACATCCTTTTCTGGAATTTTCCAAGCTGTTTAAAGGCACAGTCAACTTAGTGTATGTAAACTTCTGACCCACTGGAATTGTGATACAGTGAATTATAAGTGAAATAATCTGTCTGTAAACAATTGTTGGAAAAACAGATGTCCTAACCGACTTGCCAAAACTATAGTTTGTTAACAAGAAATGTGTGGAGTGGTTGAAAAACAAGTTTTAATGACTCCAACCTAAGTGTATGTAAGCTTCCGACTTCAACTGTATGTTCCAGTGTAGGTTGAGAATGTAACTTACTGTGGGAGGCGATTTGTCTCTGCTTAGTCACTGGACTGTGACAGCTAAAGGAGCCAATTATTGGGTGATACAAAAGCTGATTCAGGTACAGCAGTTCAATCTGGCTCCTTCGTTTTCATTTACTTTCAATTATTTCAAGAGCCTCAGACACCTGCTTCCAAATTAGCTCTGTAATTATGCATCAGTTCAATTAAGCCCAGACAATATTATCACCATTGCTGATGCAAACAACTAACCACTTTGTTTAACACACTTTGATTCAAATAAAATAAGGTTTATGATTTCTGTTACCCTCTTATGACTGTGATTTATCCAATCCTGTATATTGTGTAACTCTACGAAACATCCAATGACATACAAGTCCATAATGATCATGGCAGTGAACCGTGAAACAGAGAGGAGTGTCTCACAAGGGGGGTGGGGGTAGTATCTCACCTAGCACCACTGAAAAACTCAGCTCCTGTATGACTGGATTCAGATAAAACTTACCCAGGCAGAGCCTTGAAATTGGCTTCTCTGAGAGATAGAAAATGTAAAGGGAGCACAGTGTGATGCGTTTTATGATAAATATCTTCAAAGTGTGACTAATGAGAGGAGTGGAGTACACAGCAGGGTCTCGTGAAAGCTCAGCTGTGAGATGATCAGCCAATAAAACTCCCCTCCAGGGTGATTCATGTGAGGATTGTGAAATGATAATCACATACACTCTTTGGAGAATTTGGACAAGGCACTGGAAATACACACACATTTGCTCATACCAGATCTTTGGCCTGGTGGGGTGGGAGGCTGATCAGTTAATTGGCCATGGTTGAAAAAACCAATACATGGATTGCTCATTTCTACTGCCCATACTGGACTTTGATACTGTGGAATTGCACCTTCCATTTTTGGGCTATCAGAGATATTCATACGTTGTAAATGCAGAGTATTTGAACATGCCACTGTACCATTGAGATGATTGCGTTCAGTTGCCTCTGATGATGGATGGAAGGTGGGTGGCAAAGGCTGAGTGTCTTCTGAGGTAAATCATCTCCAAATTTCTCTCACATCATTGCTGTTCCCCATGGCTGACCCGAGATCCATAAAGTCTGTCACCAAAAGGCTTTTTATTATTCAGCCACCAAAAACAGGACCCCAGAGGTAGCTATGGGAATATTACTGCACACAGTATGGGATTAAAAACAGCAAACCATTTCACTCATCAACCAGACTCATAGCCACAGATATATTTATATAGTGCGATGCATTTATTTGTATTTATTTTTTCACCTTTATTTAACCAGGTAAGCCAGTTGAGAACAAGTTCTCATTTACAACTTTGACCTGGCCAAGATAAAGCAAAGCAGTGCAGTAAAAACAACAACAACACAGAGTTACATATGGAATAAACAAAACGTACAGTCAATAACACAATAGAAAATCTATATACAGTGTGTGCAAATGTAGTAAGTTATGGAGGTAAGGCAATAAATAGGCCATAGTGCAAAATAATTACAATTATAATTTAGTATTAACACTGGAGTGATACAGTGAGGGAAAAAAGTATTTGATCCCCTGCTGATTTTGTATGTTTGCCCACTGACAAAGAAATGATCAGTCTATAATTTTAATGGTAGGTTTATTTGAACAGTGAGAGACAGAAGAACCACAAAAAAATCCAGAAAGACGCATGTCAAAAATGTTATAAATTGATTTGCATTTTAATGAGGGAAATAAGTATTTGACCCCCTCTCAATCAGAAAGATTTCTGGCTCCCAGGTGTCTTTTATACAGGTAACGAGCTGAGATTAGGAGCACACTCTTAAAGGGAGTGCTCCTAATCTCAGCTTGTTACCTGTATAAAATACACCTGTCCACAGAAGCAATCAATCAATCAGATTCCAATCTCTCCACCATGGCCAAGACCAAAGAGCTCTCCAAGGATGTCAGGGACAAGATTGTAGACCTACACAAGGCTGGAATGGGCTACAAGACCATCGCCAAGCAGCTTGGTGAGAAGGTGACAACAGTTGGTGTGATTATTCGCAAATGGAAGAAACACAAAAGAACTGTCAATCTCCCTCGGCCTGGGGCTCCATGCAAGATCTCACCTCGTGGAGTTGCAATGTACTTGAGAACGGTGAGGAATCAGCCCAGAACTACACGGGAGGATCTTGTCAATGATCTCAAGGCAGCTGGGACCATAGTCACCAAGAAAACAATTGGTAACACACTACGCCGTGAAGGACTGAAATCCTGCAGCGCCCGCAAGGTCCCCCTGCTCAAGAAAGCACATATACATGCCCGTCTGAAGTTTACCAATGAACATCTGAATGATTCAGAGGAGAACTGGGTGAAAGTGTTGTGGTCAGATGAGACCAAAATGGAGCTCTTTGGCATCAACTCAACTCGCCGTGTTTGGAGGAGGAGGAATGCTGCCTATTACCCCAAGAACACCATCCCCACCGTCAAACATGGAGGTGGAAACATTATGCTTTGGGGGTGTTTTTCTGCTAAGGGGACAGGACAACTTCACCGCATCAAAGGGACGATGGACGGGGCCATGTACTGTCAAATCTTGGGTGAGAACCTCCTTCCCTCAGCCAGGGCATTGAAAATGGGTCGTGGATGGGTATTCCAGCATGACAATGACCCAAAACACACGGCCAAGGCAACAAAGGAGTGGCTCAAGAAGAAGCACATTAAGGTCCTGGAGTGGCCTAGCCAGTCTCCAGACCTTAATCCCATAGAAAATCTGTGGAGGGAGCTGAAGTTTCGTGTTGCCAAACGTCAGCCTCGAAACCTTAATGACTTGGAGAAGATCTGCAAAGAGGAGTGGGACAAAATCCCTCCTGAGATGTGTGCAAACCTGGTGGCCAACTACAACAAACGTCTGACCTCTGTGATTGCCAACAAGGGTTTTGCCACCAAGTATTAAGTCACGTTTTGCAGAGGGGTCAAATACTTATTTCCCTCATTAAAATGCAAATCAATTTATAACATTTTTGGCATGCGTTTTTCTGGATTTTTTTGTTGTTATTCTGTCTCTCACTGTTCAAATAAACCTACCATTAAAATTATAGACGGATCATTTCTTTGTCAGTGGGCAAACGTACAAAATCAGCAGGGGATCAAATACTTTTTTCCCTCACTGTAGATGTGCAGAAGATGATGTACAAATAGAGATACTGGGGTGCAAATGAGCAAAATAAATAACAATGTAAATAACAATATGGGGATGAGGTAGTTGGGTGGGCTAATTACAGATGAGCTGTGTACAGGTGCAGTGATCGGTAAGCTCCTCTGACAACTGATGCTTAAAGATAGTGAGGGAGATAAGTGTCTCCAGCTTCAGAGATTTTTGCAGTTTGTTCCAGTCATTTGCAGCAGAGAACTGGAAGGCATGGTGACCAAAGGAGGTTTTGGCTTTGGGGATGACCAGTGAGATTGCAGATGATCATTGGACATCATTAACAATAACTGCAAGAAATGCTCCAAAAATGTTTTAAAGCGGAGATTTTTATTAGTGCTGTAAATAATACAGTAATGCTCTGCACATAGTATGAGGTTAAAGTGCCTACCTTGATAGGGGACATCCATCCCACTCACTGAGGAATGTATTCAATCAATCTTATCACAGAAACAAAATCATCATCATGACGGTACATTTGTTTTGTTTAAGTCAACATCTCAATGACAAACAATTGGTCTCTTACAACATGTCGATTCTCACGGGATAATATTGTGCACACATGGATCATATAAAGACCAAAAAATCCATGATTTAGCTTATAGATTTGAAAGATTATATATTTAATTAAATGGCCCCCTTCATTAAGTGAAATACTTAAAAACAGTCAATGCTCTAAAATGCATCACTGTTAAAATACAAACAATCCTTTGTCCCTAGAGTAAAAATTTTCCCCAGATGGTTTAGCATTATGCTTCTCACTAAATAAGGGCTCTATTGATTCCGTATCGTGGAAGTTCAGCATTACAGCGTGATTTAAATTTAAAGGCAATGTTCCCGCGTTATAGCGGAGACTGCATTCACGGTAAACGCTGCATATGTCGGCTCAATGGGAAATTACCTTTCAATTTCTATCGCACAATCTGTAACGCTTCAGCGATACAGATTGAATAAAGCCCTAAAGCACCAGCAAATTCACTACCAGAGCTCAGCTTCCCTCCCACAGCTAGTCATGTGACGCTATAACATTCAGTCAATGTGATTCACAATGACATATCCCAGTTACACAACATAGATTGCACTAAGGTTAAGGGTGGTGACTGAGTTACATATTCTTATATAAATATCTTAATCCATCTATTGGTTATATTAAGGGATGTATTTATATATATATTTATAAGTATACCGTTCTTTGGTTCACAAATACACTAAAATACCTTTAATATGCTTATTCAAAACACAGTAGCGTTATAAATACATGTAAGGGCACATTACAAATGGAATAGATAACAATTTCAGACATATACTTTCTTGATATAAATAAAGTGATTAATCTATTAAATTCTTATATTTAGTGGTTTTTATCATTATTGGAACATGTGTTACTGAAAAACTAGGACATATATATTTGCCACAAAAGCAATGTAACAATACTCTACACAATCTACACAAAATTCATTAGCTCTAAAAACGCAGCAATAGAATACAGTACATGTTACAATGACTGTTACATATTCCCTCTACTTAATATGAAAGGGGAAAACCAGCTAAGATACAATGTGGTGTTGCATACGGTGCACCTGGCTTAATAATTACATGGACAACACACAGCACCAAAATTCAGTACATTATAATATCTATATACAGTACCAGTCAAAAGTTTGGACACACCTACTCATTCCAGGGGTTTGCTTTATTTTTACTATTTTCTACATCGTAGAATAGTGAGGACATCAAAACTATGAAATAACACATATGGAATCATGTAGTAACCAAAAAAGTGTTAAAACAAATCAAAATATATTTTATATTTGAGATTCTTCAAATAGCCACCCTTTGCCTTGATGACAGCTTTGCACACTCTTGGCATTCTCTCAACCAGCTTCACGAGGTAGTCACCTGGAATGCATTTCAATTAACAGGTGTGCCTTGTTAAAAGTTAATTTGTGGAATTTCTTCCCTTCTTAATGCATTTGAGCCAATCAGTTGTGTTGGTACAAGGTAGGGGTGGTATACAGAAGATAGCCCTATTTGGTAAAAGACCAAGTCTATATTATGGCAAGAACAGCTCAAATAAGCAAAGAGAAACGACAGTCCATCATTACTTTAAGACATGGTCAGTCAATTCGGAACATTTCAATAACTTTTAAAGTTTCTTCAAGTGCAGTCGCAAAAACCATCAAGCGCTATGATGAAACTGGCTCTCATGAGGACTGCCACAGGAAAGGAAGACCCAGAGTTACCGCTGCTGCAGAGGATAAGTTCTTAGAGTTACCAGCCTCAGAAATTGCAGCCCAAATAAATGCTTCACAGAGTTCAAGTAACAGACACATCTCAACATCAACTGTTCAGAGGAGACTGCGTGAATCAGGCCTTTGTGGTCGAATTGCTGTAAAGAAACCACTACTAAAGGACACCAATAAGAATAAGAGACTTGCTTGGGCCAAGAAACACCAGAAATGGACATTAGACCGGTGGAAATCTGTCCTTTGGTCTGATGAGTCCAAATTTGAGATTTTTGGTTCCAACCGCCATGTCTTTGTGAGACGCAGAGTAGGTGAACGGATGATCTCCGCATGTGTGATTCCCACCATGAAGCATGGAGGAGGAGGTGTGATGGTGCTTTGCTGGTGACACTGTTGGTGATTTATTTAGAATTCAAGGCACACTTAACCAGCATGGCTACCACAGTATTCTGCAGCTATACGCCAACAAGTGCTCAGCATATGTGGGAACTCCTTCAAGACTGTTGGAAAAGCATTCCAGGTGAAGCTGGTTGAGGGAATGCCAAGAGTGTGCAAAGCTGTCATCAAGGGAAAGTGTGGCTACTTTGAAGAATCTCAAATATAAAATATATTTTGATTTGTTGAAAATGTCTGGATACTACATGATTCCATATGTGTTATTTCATAGTTTTGATGTCTTCACTATTATTCTACAATGTAGAAAATAGTAAAAATAAAGAAAAACCCTTGAATGAGTAGGTGTGTCCAAACTTTTGACTGGTACTGTATATATTACAATACTGTATATGTCTATGCCATGAGGTCCCTTGCATTGTCCTCTGTCTCTACTGAAAAGGTCTCTCAAGGTCACTCAGTATGTGAATATGTATTCTCTTACATAGGCTATATTGTACAATAGTTAAATCTAACAATGGCATAGTCACTGCTAAAAGACAGAACAGACAGGAAACATATGAGACGCATCACTTGCTTAATATTCTGAAGGTTACCTGTGGTCTAAAAAGACCTACAAGCAGCTGAAGTTTCAAAGTCCTACATGATTGGTCAAGAGACAACAGGAATATGAAGCTCAGTGTAGCTCAGGGTCTTTTTAGAGCTGGACATGACAAAGCTGAGAACGAAAGATCAAAGGGCAACATCTTCCTAATGGGTGTGGCCATTACAAGTCCTGCCCCAGTCTCTCAATCTCATCGGTCAAGAAGTCGATATCTGACCTGGTGGCGGCAGGATTGGAGATGACCATGCGGAAGAAGTTGACCTTGTCTCCCTGAGGCTGGTAGCCCACCATGGTAGTTCCAGATTCCATCATCATCGCCTTGATCTTAGGGGCCACCTGGTTTAGACAAGGACAATTCAGAGAAATGTACAGTAGGTCAGTGCTGTCTCATCTGATTACAGAATATAGTCTTCATGGGCCGAAGCTGACAAGTCCTTTACTCCTTACCTTATGCAACCTCTCCCTCTTCTCCTGACCATCGGGCATGTCACGAATGCCTGGCGGAAGGTACCAGAAGCAGACATTCGTGTGCTGGGGCTGTGGAAAGAAAACAGCAACATTGTTCGTCAGTGTCTTTACTCAATGGAGGGTCTAAAGAAGAAGTAGCCAACCTCACTAAGAGGCCAAATTGAGATTTGAGGCTCTGCAAGGCAAGTTCATCAATCCACAACGAGTTCAACTGGGGATTCTAAAGCATAGCACCACCTCTACAGGCAGACAGGGAGGAGAGTTGGCCTGCCTCACTACATTGTGTTGCTCAGAACACTATTGGGCATCTCAGTTAATGAGTTCATATTAATCAGATATGTCATTCCTCTGACGCTTTATTAGGGTAATCCATTAGAAGATATTACTGTCTTTGTAAACAGAACCAAGTAGAAAATGAAGGGAGAAAAATCTCACCTCTCCATCGAACACCATCTGATAGCCCTCGCGGTCCTTGATTTTAGTGTAGAGATAATGCGAGAGGTCCAAGCACTTGTCGATGTGCTGTTCAAACCCTATTGTTCCCTGTTGGAGCGGAAAAATACAGAACATAGAAAGATAATTCAAATCAAGCGCTACTCTTTTTCTGTTCCATGAGCCAAGATCAGCATCCAAGATCAATCCCTGTTACATGCTAAAGCTTTAAAGCCTGATTAAGTATTGCAATAAAAGCTTGGAGAGATATGTGCACATTACCTTTGCTTTCCACATTAGCCAGAATTTAAAGATATCTACATGTCGTCCACACTGGATGGCCTTGTCCCCTGTGTCGTATGATACATCGTACTGTTTGTCTGGTTGGAAGAGGTAGCCAGCACACATGGAGTTGCAGCCTGATAAAACTCCCTGTAAAGATCAATGGTGTGGTTAAAGGACAATGGCGAAATGCAGAGACTTAAAGTTCAATGGTGCCTTCAAACTGGTCGATATTCATAACAATAGTAGCCAACTCTCTGTGACTTGTGACTTAAGTGTGTTTCATGGCATTCACACCATAAGTGATAACCCATCTGTCAGTAGTGCTCTTACCCTCTCTCTGACCAGAATGGCAGAGCACTGCAGTGGCACACCCATCATCTTGTGAGGGTTCCAGGTGACTGAGTTGGCCCTGCAAACATGGAACACAGACTGTAAGACAGGCCACAGTCCCCGTCAATGAGTGTGTGTGATTGGTTTAATAAGGGTCTCTTCCCAGGACTGCAGCTTACCTCTCTACACCACTCAACTTGTGCCTGTGCTTCCTGGACATCAGTAGCCCTCCTCCCCATGCACCCTGAACAAAGACAACAGTTTGTTTTGAGGATTAGACATGAAAGTGGCTTATATGTTCAAATGAAAGCTCAGCCGACCATGAAAATGTGTTGCAATCAACCCTGAAATTACCTATATTATCATAACCTTCCTGTATTCATAGTAGGAAGATGCACTTACATCCACATGTAGCCACATGTTGTATTTCTCGCAGATGTCTGCAATCTCGTGGATGGGATCGAACGCTCCATACACTGTGGAACCAGCTGTAGCATTCACGAACATTGGGACACAACCCTGCAAGCATACACCATCAGAATGAATATGGAGTCTTGTATTATTGGAGTGAATTGAAATAGTTGCATTCCTCATTTTCTGTAATCTTTGACATAATATAAATTGGTTAGAGCAGATTTCAACGACATTGGATTATTTCTCTTGGCAAGCCTTTGTCACAGCAGAATTGCATGCCCATTACAGACAGCCTGCTATCACCTCTCTCCTGTAACTGAACTAGCTTCAGGAGACTGTGCTTTGGAACTAGTGGCAGTGGATAAGATAATACTTGAGGAGGCATAAGCACTAACCCTAAAATGAAAGTAGACATGTTTTTATTTTGTAAACAAGTAAGATTACTTGATGTCCAGAGTATTCAGTTGACTGGATTCATATTAGGCAGCTGTTCTCATTAGAATTCAGTTTCAGTGCATCGCATCATTGTGCAGAAACAAACGGAGGGTATTTAATGTCTTCAGGGGGTACGAATCCGCAATTTGAAGTTGATTGGCTGACGGTTTGAAACTCACCCTCGCCTTGGCATCGATGACCTTAGCTTCCAAATCAGCAGGAATGACTCTCCCTCTACAGAAGCAAACAGACATGTCAAAGTGGATGTTCTCACGGGGTTGTTTCATACAGTGCAGTGTATTGGACATGGCTCCACAAACCTCTCATCTGTGCTCAACAGGATCAGGTTTTCTGTTCCAAAGCCCAGAGCAGCACTGGCTTTCTTTATAGAGTAGTGGCTCTGCCAAAACACATGAGCATGGCATTAGACTACTAACCTATCAGCTGAGCTCTGACATACAGTCAGCTGATGTACTGTCCAATGGTTGTATCAGTTTCAATGAGGGTCATTTTTTTTGCTTTGAATCAGGCATGCCACAAACCCTTTATACAGAATAGACAGGGTGAACCAAGCAGTGACAATAAATAACAATAATACTTTGTTTTGGTAATACAATACTGTTTCTGAGACTGGAGACATGTTCTGTTGTGAAAATGAATGTTCTGCTCAGATGTTAGGATAAGATTTACATGCTCTGAGGTGAAGAGCACCAGTCTGGGGGCAGCAGTCATGCCTTTGGTCTTGACTTCAGGGAAGAACTTGTAGCGTGCGATCATCACACTGTACATGTTGGATATCGCTCCACCTGCACAGATGTTGCATACAATCTTTCACTAAACTGCATTCTATTATCATCTGAAGGCTTGTGTAAGGAATATTCATCTGTAACGGTAGGTTTATTCCCATCTCAGATTCTCAAGGCATGGCTGAATTCATAACCGTTCATCAGAATTGGCTTCGCACTCACCTGGTGAGAATATCCCATCGCCCTCTCCATTTGGCCAGCCAATGATCTCCCTCATCTTCTTCAGCGTCAGCTGTTCCATGAGCACGAAGACTGGGGCGATCTCATAGGTGAACCTGAAATACAGAGCACCTGTCTCCAGTTACCCACTACCAATAGAAATCCATTCTATCGTTGGTCTTGAACTCTCATATTGTTATTTGTTTCTCATATCTACATTGTCTATATTGACGTAAACAGAGTCAATGAAGGCAGGTGGCAAAATCCCAGGATAATGCATCACCATGCATCACCATTGACTCTTTTTTCTTATTTTTTGTGCAAAATATTTAAATTTAAATTGTGTTACATATGTTTCTTATTGTGTATATTAAGCAATGCCACATTGAAGTCAGAGAAAAGCATGGAACACGCATACTACTTTTAACACCTTCACAATTCAACGATAGCGCTGTCACATTGTATTAGGGATACCATTTGTTGCAGTGGAAAGAGAAAGAACATGAATGTCACATAGTCTGAAGTCCATTAAGAATATGCCACCAAGAGGGAGTGCTTGTCTCTGAGTTAGCAAGAAGAAGAGGCTAGAAACGTGATGTAACACAATGAGAGCGTCATTGCCTTTGTGTCTGAGGTTTGCCTGGAGGCCAGCTTCCACTGAGCTTGTTTTGAATGTGTTTTTAATACAAACAGTATATTACCCTCATGGCCCGTCACTGAGAGAGTAATGATGGAAGAATGGTCATTTCTCCTTTAGAATAGGAATGATATCATTACAATCATGTTTATTCAATGAAATCACAATTACAAAATAAAGGATTGTTTCCATATCATTAGAAGCTTCCTCCAGGGTAGTGCAATATCTATGTAGAATTAAATGGATCCCCAACTAACTCATCCATCTTCACTATGTCCTGCCCAATGCTCTTCTCATTACACTGCCTGTCTATTCATGCAATGAGTCAATGCATTAGTGGGGCAATGCAGTGTATCACACTGTGCCATACACACAGCACATATTTGTTTTTAGTTCTCTTGCTGGCTCATCATCTCCAGTAAAAATGTTCAAAAGAGTCAGGAGCTATTTGGAGTTATGTCCCAAATGATTTTTCGCTCACTCACTTATGTAGAGTAATCCTGATGATAGCCCTGGGACATGATTGTCAACCTATTAGTGGCAATCAATACGTGTCAGGGGTAATTAATGATGATGGAGTAATTAGCTAAGGCAAATAACAAATATGTATGCAGTCAGAGCCCACCCTCTGATTCAACTCATCTCCAGTAGTGTTGACGTGTAGCATATGCAGGGGTAATACTCTGCCCAGTAGATCTTCAGCACTACATTTATCCCATGAGCTGGACCAACTAAACACTCTTCAAAACACTGGGGGCAAAGAGGGATAAATCCTTTGAGGATTACAATACATAGAAGGTCGAATCAGCCAGGCCATGTGTTGAACCTTTAATTAAGTCAGGCACCAGGCAAAATAAATAATTGATTCCCTGACATGAAGAGGACCAGCCTTGGTGGTGAGCTCATATTTCTGTGCTGTGTTTAGAGACAAAAATGGCAATTGACCATGACCACACAGATCACTCTGGCTATTACCACTCAGAAATGCAATGTTTCATCAATGCATACAACACAAGTGTATTTTTTTGTTATGATGATTTTACAATGCCCTGACGGGTTCCCAGGCTGACATCATAGACAAGATCAGCATGTTACAGCAGCCGATACACTCTGACCAGTGCCTTAACTGACTTGGCAGCCTCAGCTGGTAATCTGTGTGTACTGGTCAACAATAGTCCATGGCCAACGAAGCATCAACTTTTCTCTTGGACAAGTCCCTGGACACCTGGTGTATCACCATGCTGTCTCTTCCAGATTGCCTTTCCCATGGAAAAAGCAATATTGAATCACAGTCTATTGTTCACATTTGTGCAGAAGATCTCAGGGACGTATCTCATTCTGTTGTGGAACCATTATCTCTGATGTAAAGAGCGTTCCATAAAACAACCACCCCATATAACTTTGAATGCTAATCAATATGTAATTTAGTTTGCCTGCAGGGCTATATTATCTGACTACAGCCACAGTGTTGGTCAACAACAATAATAAAGCAAACAGATAGCGAACTCACAACTCTAATATTTTACTTGCATAAAAGAGCATCCTCAGGATCCTTCATTTAGAAGCTTATCAAGGGCCCCAATTATGTCACTTCCACTGATCTTCATCTTCAACCAAAATCTTCTGAGGCCATTTGAAATGGTAGGAATTGTAATTTTCCTGTTATGCAACTCTTACTTTGATCATTGGTTTAGGCACATTGTTTACAAAATTGACAGGACTACTTTACTACTATACACATATTTACAAAATGTAAAGTTCCTGTGACTTTCAATCATAAACATATATACATGTATCATAACAAATGTATAATAACTGGGGGCGATAAAGACCACTCACATGTTAGTGTTTGCAGTGGAGGTGAGCCATTCTCCTGACAACCCAATGATGTCTAAGCCAGTAGATAGCTGATTGAAAAACCTAGGGTGACCTGGGAGGGAGACAACACCATTTGTCTTTAATACATTTCTCATGAAAGCTTCATCATTCAACTATGGGCTTATCTGTAATCATTAAACCACATTGTAGACAATGAGAGATATTGATTGTGCTGGGGGATTAGCTATGCATTATGCCTCTGTCTCCTCTGTCCTCACCTGTTCTCACTCCATATTTCAGGGTATCCCTACAGTCCACCAGGATCTGCTCCAGGGACTCGGGCTCGTCGGATAGCTCCAGGTTGAAGCCCTCCATGCCCTCCAGCAGCTGGTGGGGGTGGTGAAAGTCCAGGACTTTGGTGGATCTGTCAAAGGTCTTCCGGACGTAGTTTGTGAGAATATCCACCACCTCCAGCAAAAACTGCATAGTTGGCTCCTCTCCATTTTTGGCTGGTAATAAATCTAGGGTGAGAAATTGAAGCATGTCAACAATATTAGTGTTTTTCTCATTTTTTTCAAAAATAAATCAATAACTTTTGTTTGCATCCTTCATCACTTGAGGATGTTTTTAAGAGCTTACTTTCACAATCTTCTGTAGAATTTGTCATGACTTCATTCTACTTCCCATCTTGTAAACTATTTATTTGGTTTTCCTCTCTAAAGCTGGTTAAATTATATCAATGGCCCCTTGTAGCTCAGTTGGTAGAGCATGGTGCTTGCAACGCCAGGGTTGTGGGTTCGTTTCCCACGGGGGGCCAGTATGAAAAAATGTATGCACTCACTAACTGTAAGTCGCTCTGGATAAGAGCGTCTGCTAAAATAACAACACAAATTGTTTTATTTGAAAGTCATTTTCAGCAACAATGAATTACCCTTTTTGGTATTTCTCCAGTGAGTGTCCCTGAGTAGCCTATGCTATTCTACAGCTATTACAACTTGACCTAGCAGGTTATTATGGTAAAACAAATGGTGAATATACATTTTAAATAGGCATAGCAATCAATTCAACTGAAATTACTAACAACCTAACGATTTGGGGTTTTATTATTTTTCACAAAAGGTTAAAAATACCTTGAACATTTTATCATCAAACATTACTAAATGGAAAGAAATAACAGAGATTTAGACCAATTATAAAGATTTGGTCAATCAGTATTTTCAAATCAGATCAAATCAGGCTAATCTTCGCATCAGTAACAACATTTAAGATTTTAAATTGACTCATGTTCCATTTATTGTAAAACAACTGAACAAAACGAACATTAACAAGTTCCCTACATCATTTTGATTGATAGGCCTACATTTCTCATAATGAAAATAATCCGGACACTTACCTCTAGCAAATAGATTGGAAAAGTCTGTTTCGGTGCGTCTGAAACGGGAATCCCTGTCGCTGTTATCCAGCAGGTCCTTAGACGATCTTTCCTTGAAGGAACTAATCTTCTCCTCGAGGTTGTTGTTCTTCTGCAAAAATCCTAAATTGTTGCCAGGGGCAGAGGATTGAAATGAGTGATTACTATCATCACTCCCAATCCCAAACATTTTGATGACACCCTTTTTACACAAAACACATGCCTAAACTCTCACTGATTGAGCTGACAATGATGTGGTGTAGGCTAGTTTTTAGGTAATTCCCATCCTGTCCAGGGAAGCCTTTTTATGGGAGGAAGAGTCAGTGGGAGGTTGAGCCCAGTGACAGCAGCACCAAAAGCCAGTCAAGCAAAAACAAATAGCCGTCATTTTGTGTAGCTGTAAATTCGTATTAATTCCCTCCGACAGATTCCACTTCAGTAAGCAGGGAAGAGCGCACAATGAAGTCAACCGATGTCATTAAAGCCTGAAGGTAGACCTAATAGTGGGACTGGGCTGTGATGATATATGGGACATTTTATAACCTATCTGCTCATAGGCCTGTGGAGAACCCCACATTAACTCAAATCTTATTTTACCTATACCGATTTCTCACCCCAAAAACGATTTTTTTTTTTTTTACCTAAATTGATTTCTAGATTGGCCCTTATAAAAAGAACACCTATTCCAAATATCCTGCTAAGATTATTAGTAATACAAATTCCTACAATGTGATCTTATTTATGATCTTATTTTACAATCAATAACGCAATTTTTCAGTTAAACTAGCTAGGCCTACAAGAAACTCAATGATATACCATCGCCCACACCCTTTGGAGTAATAAATAAAACTACATAAAAGTATATAAAAAGATGATAGTTGAAAGTATTTTTACTGTTAATTCATTTTATTTCGTTTTTAATATAGACTAATTTAATTTAATTGTATTATTTCACTTTCAGAAAGGATATGTTAGATTATAGCCTGAATACGCATGCTCCTGTCTCATGTGAAGTGATATAAAACCAATATAAAACCAACATTTCACTAGGTCAAGCAAGAGGGATAGCTTATGATGTTGTTTTTGGACCAATATCATTGCACTTAATAAACAGAGATGAAAAGTGGAAAACGGGCCTATAGGCCTATTACCTGATGGTGAATCAGATAAAACCAAAACGTAAAAATTGCGTAAATATCGCATTAAAACATTAAACTTGATTTATATTTGCATTAGGCCTATACTGTTGGTGCTTGATTGGCCCTGATGGAACAATAACAATAGACTCAACGCTTGGCCATATCAGATAGGGCTAATGCATTTTGCTCCCACTTAATCGGTGCGTATTGTGGAGAAGACTGACAGTAGACCTACTATCTCTGCAAAACAGAACCTTGACGAATTGCGATTTCAATTCCCTGGAGTAGAAAAGATGACTATCATGATGAGAGTAATCTTTTCTCTTCTGATGGACTCGCATCATGATAAGGACCGATACCAATCATTCCACCAAATATAGCTTTAATAATTGACACCCGCTCAGTTATCCAACTATAGGCTACCGATATATTTTGAAAAAAAGACAAAGACAGGTACGTAATAAGATATTAAGATTTGCCTCAGCAAATATAAAGATAGGCTATCTTACTTGTGGATTACTACAATGAATGTAGTAAAATCAACTGTACATGTTCATGTTTCATTCAAAATTACCTAAAAATAATGAAAAGGGGGTTGCGTAATTTAGCCGGCTAATTGTTTATTCCAAGGTCATTAAGTATTGGCAAACATATATATTTTTCCAGGTAGGCCATAGGAGGGCGCAAGAGTACGATTTTATTAAGAATTATATATTTTTTAAAGCAAGGTAAGAAAACACACACATTGAAAACATACCCAAGACTGAAGAGAGCTCATATTCCATTTTGGGACGTGCCAATGTAGACATATAGTTATTTTTGGACCAATAGCTAGTCTCTGCAGTTTTTCAAACTGCTTTTAATATTTATTAAAAAACAGGGTTGTTACTATAAATTCAGTGGTAATAATCAATATTGACATTCTTTCAGCGTGAAAACCCACTCATGCGACAAGAGAAAGCAGAATGGGGCAGAAGGCATTCAAAGAGCAAGTAATCACAGCCGCCCAGGCTGCACAGTCTTTGTGTATTAGCCGAAAACATTATGGCTAATAGCCTATTCCTCGGATATCAGAATGGTCTGCTTGCTCGGCGTTGAGTAACACATAAAATATGCAACATAGCCTACATTATGTAACCTATTATGTTTTTTCTGTTGCATTCTAAAAGACACATAAGAACAAAAGCCTACATGAAGATTTATTATGAAGTCCACGAAAATACATGACATGAAAATAGTTAACTTACCACATATCTTCATTCCCAATTTTCTAGAACATCCATGAGCAACTCCACACCAAGCGTCATAGCCTAAAATAATTTTGGAAAACTATTGAGAAGGCCCTTACATTAGGCCTCAAGTGCATATTATTTCTGCAAAAATACTCCCAAACTCAGTGATGGATGGGAAAATGTTGAAGCATGTTGCATAGAACAATGCATAAGATTATCAATTAACATTTAACTGGTGAGAAGATGCTAAAAAGATCAGACATGCATCACCAGACATTGGCCAGTGACAAAAAGGGCTGAGCATTTCGCCGCTATGAAGGGCTTCCAGGTATTAAATTGGGGAGGTGGGGAGTTGATGTGTGTCTGTGTGTGAGGATGAGGAGGAGGAGGAGGAGGAGGAGGGGGGGAGGGGGGGGGGCAGTTTAGTCTAGGTCTAGGAATTTAAGAATTCTGTTGAAATTGACCATGGAAAAGCGGCCAGTGGAAGGGACAGACAGCTCCACACAGAATCCCAGTTTAACCCCTGCTTAGGATCACAAATCAAATATATCTGGACCAAATCTACGCCAATGTTACACCCATGAAGGCAAATGCAAAGGCAAGCGAAATATCTGAAATAAGACGTTTATAATTCCAAATAATTATGCCAATTATGGGTGGAATAAGCTTGAGGTCCATGTGCATAATTCGGATTTTCGCGTAAATCATGCATTCATGTCAATAGAGATATAGACAAAATTGAAGTTGCACATTCATGGATGTAGTCTAATACTGGCATGACACCAGTCTAATGGCTTTGGCACACCCAAAGCACAGTTTTGCAAGCAAATTCAGCACTGACTGAATCCCTTTTCTGGTGAGAAAAACGGAGGTGCAGTTTTGCTACATTTATAATCTGATCTGACGTAAATTAAAATGTTGTGGTTTAATCGTTTACATTTGCAAATGCATAATTTACATTAGAGTGTTGTCAATATCAAATCAGAGCTTTATGATTGTATGTGAGAAAAATAAGACATTTATGGCGAGCTTTGCATCAAAATATGAATGTCCTTGGACAACTAATTGGGATGTAGCCTAGGCTATAGGTTAGTTATATTTTTCTTCAATAGCTCTTGGATAATAAAAAGTATTGAGGCAGAGTTGTTGGCCGCTTACATCTCTACATCCCCCCTCAGCTGATGGTACAATAAGGTGCTTGAACACATGCCATTAGGGCCAATTTAGTGTGGCTACAATTAACGCCACTTTGCACATAATAAATTACCCTTAAATTCACTCTCACTTTTTATTCAACCACGACGGAAGAAATACACAGAAAAATATAGCCTACTATAGTCTCTTTATGGAAGGCAATAATTATAATAATTATAATAATAACAACAATAGGCTTATAACAGCCTAATAATAATTCAAGAAGGCTGTATATTATTTTGGAAGATTATGCTAAATTCTTTGGGGATTTTTTTATTTATCAATACCCACAGGATGGTACTAGCCTAGCCATTAGTCTTTTCTAATTGCTTTCAGTTCATGTTTTAAGAGGACATCACCTATTTTGACAGCAAGATTCGTCTATCAAGCAGATGCCGGGAGGTCCGCTGCGCATACAATGTTGCGGTGATTTGTTGGGTGGGAGGCGTTTAGAATGGTACAGTTTTTTTCCTCCATGGAAATGATTAATGGCATTGCCCACAAAGTAAATAGCACAAGTGAAATAGCGTTTTATCTGTGATGGACCTACTTGAGCCTGGTGGTCGTAAATTTGTCGAGTTGGGATCCGGTTCGCTGCCAGACGAGGAAGGTGCAGACGCCGCCATCACTCCTAAAATACAGTACAAATGTCCTCACTCCAAAGCTCGCTGTCACTTTCTGCGGAACCTCGCTTATTTTATTCAAGATGAAAAGTCACATTCACTGTAAGGAGAGTAGAAATAATAGCTGTCTCTGAGCCATAAAATATATAGATAATGACATGCCTAACTAGGCTATTTTAAATGTATGAATAGGATATGTTAAGATCGATCCCTCATCCAAACGCTGACAGAAATATCCACAACTACGAATAAGCAAGGAGACAGGACACGACAGACATGTCTACGACATCGTCTGGCAGCCAGAGTAGCCTACAATTCTTCTCAAACATCAATTAACAGGTTGGCTGAGGCTGCAGTGCACATTATTTTTTCCTGAATCCATAGGCTACAGATAAGAAAGTAAAAAAAGGCAAAATAACTTATTGGTTATAAACACAATACATTTCATTAGGCTTTATCAAATCAACATCGACAATGATGCTCATTAATCCTCACCAATACATTCGATAACCTGATCTCTGCTGTCAATGTGGATAATGAGGCATCACTGCAAGTGTATTTCTTTGTTTTCAGAGAGTTTGATATGTATCTGCCTTTTATGAATAGGAAGGTAACCCGGGAAGTTGGGCAACAAATAGTTTAACCCTAAAACATAATGTATTGAAAGTGAAAAAACAGAATTAGCCTTGATAAAAGATAAAAGATAAACTATGCGAGTGGCGCAGCGGTCTAAGGCACTGCATCTCAGTGCTTGAGGCGTCACTACAGACCCCCTGATTCGATTCCAGGCTGTCTCACAACCAGCCGTGATTGGGAGTCCCATAGGGCAGCGCACAATTCGCCCAGCGTCATCCGGGTTTGGCCGGTGTAGGTCGTCATTGTAAATAAGAATGTGTTCTTAACTGACTTGCCTAGTTAAATAAAGGTAAAAAATCAAATAAAAAATAACAGCTAATCTGGTGATTTATCACATAGGCAAGTTAGATGAACTGTCAAACCTCAGATAAATTAAGTATTAATTTGATAAATAATGACAAAAAAATATGTTATGTTTACATAATTGATTGACAAACAGGATAGCGACTCCTCAATTAAGAGGATGATTTGTAAATAATGATTACCCTTATCCAGGTCAATGTCACTTCAAGGGAAAAGCATGTCCATGCAATGAAAAACCCTCCGTCAAAGCTCAAAGAACTGTAGTTTAATGATAACACCATTTTATATCTATCAATAACTTTAATATCGGCAAACAAATAATATGCATAGCCATAATTCTATGTGTCTATCTTACAAAACGTTGATGGAAGATTTTAAAACACCTGTTTGAGCCTCTCATACGTCAATTTATCATAAAGCTTCAATGAACAAAGCACACTTATCCTGCTTTCGTAAAATAATAATCCCTGTTAAAAACCATCTTACCGTGCTGAGGATGGGTACAGGTGACCAAGTAGAGCCCCAAAAAGAAACTATGGGAGGATTATCAAATAAAGTCCTTTGGCAACGCAACGTCTGGTGCGCTTTTGACACTTCAAGAAAAACAGGGTTTTGAATATCAATTGTCTACAAAATCCCATCCACGGTGACCTTTTTAGTGATGTAGCCTACGTTTGATTTGCTGATATTTAGAGCCGCGTGCATTGCCTATTTGTTCGTTACTACGCACGCATGAGTCACACCATTACCTCCGCTGGTGTTGAATATTTCCACCCAATATCGAACAGATCCGCTTTGTCTGCAAATGTACACATAATAGTGGCGCTTTCAGCTATAACGTGACTTTTGGGAAGTGTTTGATAGCCTTTGACGCTATATACCTCGATTTGGAAACTGATTTAGAATCCCGGTCACGAACCTGGACTTGGGAAGTTTGATCCTATGCAAAACATTACGCGGATATTTGGGATGAAGGAGGGGGGAGGAGAGAGGTCCTTGCCTTTTTCTTGTGAAATAGAATCCACAAGGTGGCAGTAAGGAATCATCAATGATTCCTCCCAGAACTCCACACATGAGTGAAGTGGGCCATTCTGCAAATACTTCACGAATCTAATAATAAACCAACACATTAATCAGATTTGCTACATACCAAAGCTATATGGGTGCAATGGAACGGATCAAGAATAGGCCCAGTGCGCAACAATAATATTCGACGGAACAAGCTATTCATAGACTAGGCTATAGACTACAGGTTTAATTCTTCAATCAATTAAAATATAAGGCCATCATCATAAATGATCATCCATATAAATACTTGGCACATGGAATTTGAATCTTCATCTTGCAAAGGCTAATATCTTGCATAATCAATAAGTAAGGTCAAAGTATTCTGTTTGGCTGTAAGGTCAATAAGTAAAGCTATTCAACATTTCTGACTCTGAAGCCTCGTTTATACCTGGTTCTAATATGTGTCCTGTGTCCTGATCTTGGCCACATTCTGATTGTGCTCACATTTTCAGACATGTGTCTACACATCACAGGAGGTTGGTGGCACCTTAATTGGGGAGAATGGGCTCGTGGTAATGGCTGGTGTGGAATGGTATCAAAGACATCAAACACATGGTTTCCAGGTGTTTGATGCCATTCTATTTGCTCCGTTCAGGCCATGAGCTGTCCTCCCCTCAGCAGCCTCCTGTGCTACACATGTTATTAAAATGTGTCTCTTATCTGTTCTGGTCCCTCCCTGTATGCAAGTTATTTGACAGATATTCTTTCAAAATAATATTTATTTTGACAAATATTAATGCCACAAGTCATTGGTGACACCTGTCAATGATTTTAGAGGTCGAAATAATGATGATTTAAATGGTTTCACTGTCTATATCCATTTACACTTGCCTGACTATCTCCAGAGGTTGGCAGGAAGATCAAAATCAGATCACAACGTGTCTTTTGATTGACTACACCTGTCTAAAAATGTGGGCACAATCAGAATGTGCACAATATCAGGATAAAGGATGCATGTTAGAACCAGGTATAAATGGGCGTGTGACTAACGTCATGAAACATAGCTCTTAAAGCCGATTTATGCTTGATCCGAAAATGTGGTCGGAGACTCAATATGGAGGGTGTGAGGCAAATTTTGTAGTGCCATATAGCTCCGCATTGACATGACTGGTTGACGGTAGGTGGGGGCGGGAGGTCCTGTATAAACACAAACTCACTGCCTTGACAACTTCCTTCACAAAAGCTCTGCTCAACAGCTCTGCGCTGCTCCGCGAAGCGCAAGAAGTATGAATGCCCTGACTTCTGCAGAAGCCGAGCACCGTAAATGCTGCATGGCCAATGCAGACGTCAGATTGACCATGCATCGCCTTTTAGCCCACTTGAGCATGTAACCTCAGCGGACCTTGGCTGTGTGTCTATGGAGTTTTCAGCACCTGGACAGCTCCTCCAACGTTTTCCAGTTGACGGACTCTGTCAGACCTGTTATGGTTTCCCAAACTCTATTTGGGCTATTTTACACATCATTGTGATAGGCAACATAATGACAATGTGATCCTGAATATCCCAATGTATCATGTTTGTGATTAATCTGTTTTGATAAATGTATCATAATCTATCAAGTGGCAGTCGTTAAAAATCAGACGTCAGAACTTCATTGACATCCAAAGGAAAGTGAAGGCTGCAGTCCTCTTTATCGCGTTGCATAGATCTTATGAACAGCAGTCTCCAGTAGATGGCGCTTCACTCTACCATTGAAACCAGATAAACCTCGAAACCCAGTGTTGAAACCACTTTGAAACTATTATAACCACGGAGAGATTGCCCACAGAATGCAGAGGGAAACACTATTGTAAACCATTTAAGGGGAATGTGAGCATTAAAAACAAATCTAGGCAGTACCGTTCATAAATGAGCCTCTTATTGATAATGTCCTCACTCATCAAAAGCTAGAGTAGGCCTATCAGAGAAAAGGCTAAATGTTGATAACAAAAATGTATGTTCCATTTCAGTGAAAAAACGGTTGAAGCAGTGGAGAGGTTTGGACATCAGGTTAGAGCCCCCATGGTCATACAGTCAAACGACCATGACATCTTTCATCTGCAAAGCAGGATTGTGCTGGCCTGTGTTGATAGGTCTATCATTACCTGGATGAAAGACCAGATGGTACTGGAAGTGGTGTCAGAGGGCCTAGGGGGCATTCTTCCCTCTGAAGGAGACCCCAATGCCCTTGGGGTCTCCTTCAGTGTGCTGTCTTTCAGTTGAGACGCCCTGACATGGTATGGTCACTCAAGCTAAAAGTAGCAGGGATGTGTTAACCCCTCTGGATAAGGCTTGTGTGATGCTGTGCCTGTTTGTGATGAGATGCAAGACACATTTGAATTATTTTCCCTACTTGAACCTCGTACTATCATGGCCATCTATTCCCTGGTTTATAATTAATGATGCACTTTTCACCTCTAGTCCAGTCACAGAGCCAGTTGCATCATGCCACTGCTGCCATCTTTACTTGAGTGATTCACTGTTTCTGAATGTGGAAGTAGGATCCCTCTCTTTCTTTCTTCTTCCTCTGAAGGAGCAGCTGTCAGAGGATTCCCCTTAGCTGTCAGAGGGTGTCAATGGTGTCCCAACAGTCATCTGCATCATCTTCTTCGCCACAGCAATCATTCATGTCTTCGATCTGCTAATGTGGTATCCTTTGACTAGTGAAGAAGCCAAAAACAACTTGGATGTATACGCTGATGTTGGCATGATGGTACATCCAAGCATTTACACAACTTTTCAAACCAGTGTCACAAAATATGTTATCTTGATATAACCATGATTCTCAAGGTTATATTTTATTAATAGGACTTTGAATGAGTAGGTCTTTGTGAAGAATAAAACCAATAAATCCAACTGGGAAAAAAAGGTTATACTAGGTTATATACTTTTATTGCCTTCATACAGTATTCACACCCCTTGACTTTGTCCACATTTAGCTGTGTTACAGCCTGAATTTAAAATGGATAAAATTTAGATTTTGTGTCACTGGCCTACACACAATACCCCATAATGTCAAAGTGGAATTATGTTTTGAGACATTTTTTTAATTAATTAAAATAAGTATTCAACCCCTTTGTTATGTCAAGTCTAAATACGTTCAGGAATATAAATGTGTTTAATAAGTCACATAATAAGTTGCATGGACTTATAATAGTGTTTAACATGATTTTTGAATGACTACTTCATCTCTGTACTCCACACATACAATAATTATCTGTAAGGTCCTTCAGTCTAGCAGTGAATTTCAAACACAGATTCAACCACAAAGACCAGGGAGGTTTACCAATGCCTCGCAAATAAGTGCACCTTTTGGTAGATGGGTAAAAAAATAAAAATAAAGCATTGAATATCCCTTTGAGCATGGTGAAGTTATTAATTACACTTTGGATGGTGTATCAATACACCCAGTCACTACAAAGATACAGGCATCCTTCCTAACTCAGTTGCTGGAGAGGAAGGAAACCGCTCAGGGATTTTACCATGAGGCCAATGGTGACTTTAAAACAGTTACAGAGTTTAACGGCTGTGATAAGAGAAAACTGAGGATGGATCAACAACATTTTAGTTACTCCACAATACTAACCTAAATGACAGAGTGAAAAGAAGTCTGTACAGAATAAAAATATTCCAAAACATGTATCCTGTTTGCAATAAGGCACTAAAGAAAACTGTAAAAAAAAAAAAAAAAAGTATATTATATTTCGGTGGCTGCATCATGTTATGGGCATGTTTTTCATTGCCAAGGACTAGGGAGTTTTTTTTAAATAAAAAGAAACAGAATAGAGCTAAGCACAGGCAAAATCCTAGAGGAAAACCTGGTTCAGTCTGCTTTCCATCAGACACTGAGGCTAAATGTACCCTGGAGTTGCTTACCAAGATGACATTGAATGTTCCTGTGTGGTCTAGTTACAGTTTTGACTTAAATCGGCTTGATAATCTATGGCAAGACTTGAAAATGGCTGTCTAGCAATGATCAACAACCAACTTGACAGAGCTTAAAGAAATCTAAAAAGAATAGTGTGCAAATATTGTACAATCCAGGTATGCAAAGCTCTTAGAGACTTACCCAGAAAGACAGCTGTAATCGCTGCCAAAGGTGATTCTAACACGTATTGACTCAGGGGTGTGAATACTTACGTATATTAGATATTTCTCTATTTATTTTTCAATAAATTAGGAAACATTTCTACATGTTTTCACTATGTCATAATGGGGTATTGTGTGTATATGGGTGAGAAAAAAATCGATGTAATCCATTTTGAATTCAGGCTTCAACAACAAAATGTGGAATAAGTCAAGGGGTATGAATACTTTCTGAAGGCACTGTATGTACCATGAAATTGATATGTTTTGATGTGAGACAATGTCACGTGCTGACTTTTTTCAGGAGATGCCTTTTCATCAAAATGGCATGAAATTCTCTCTCTATCATAAAAAATGTTTCTATCATACTAGAATAAGTCAAAGTTAGAATCCAATTTAAGAATTTTGCACGGTTAAATACCCTGCACCCTCTTTCCTTAAAAGCCAATTAAAATATGCAAAAACACAATCCTTTAATTTTCTTATAAAAATGTAAATGACTCAAAATCGCTAGTTAAAATCTGAGGAATTATGATCAAACAATGAAAAAGAAACCTTTATTTCTTTATTGAGTTAAAAGCAATTGGATAATGGAGTAAAGACTGAAAAAAGATCCTTGGGGGAATAAATAAGGCATTATGGTGACATCCATGTGTTAGAACAAAAGCGTACCACATCCATGGAGTAAACGACCGAAGACGTTGTCACCGAAATTTTGTTTAGTAAATGGATTGGTCTAATGCACCATTCTATTGTATTAGTGTATTGCACATGGCCTATTAGTAATTCACGTATCCACCTGCAGCGTTGATATCCAATATGCAGTATTGAACTTGGGGATACTATAGCTTATTGAAGATTTTCAGCATTTTTAATATTGGTAAATGGGTAGGCTAGATGTTTTGGAGGCAAAGAGTGTTGAGATGATTAAGTTAGTGGAATCAAGTATAATCTCGTGGCTTTACTATGGTTGGTGTTTTACAGTATAAGACATTGCTACATTACACCTTAATAAGAACTACATTTCATCTTTGCAAGCACAACCTAATCAATAATAAGTCAACAGTTATCAAGATAACTTGTTCAATAATGTGCTAATTAGAGACAAGGGAGAAAGTAGGATTTATGTTTCCAATGCTCCATGGCTTTACAGTTGGTCCCTCTGGTGGGTTGTGACAGAGATCCAGGTGGTCACGGTGTAACCCTGAAAATTACCCCTTATATGTTTAAATCAATTTCAATACATTACACAGTAATACAGTCTAATTGCTGTGGTGTGGTGGTGGTTCCTGAAAACGAGCCAAGAGGTCATGTGTACATGTTCATAGCCACTTGTTAAAATAGTTGGAAGTTAAGTGTCGTGTCTTTTCACTTATTTCAACCTCAGCCTTGGCTCAGCTTTCACTCATGGTGGGTCCCAGTGCTACAAAACTTGTCCACAAAAGGGTGGCAACCTCTTCTCTACAAAACAATTGCTCCCGACAGACTCAGAATTGCCCATTAGGATTTGATGTTCCTTTTTCGGATTCTGCTGCTGTCATAATTAATCAGTCATAAGTTCAATATAGCTTAAGTTCAGAAGCAAGTACCACACTTAACTCCTCCCCCTAACCAATCACTGTATCATATATACATTGACATCTACCTGTCACTCATGCCTTCCTGGTTCCTGCACCCCACCTTACATCATCTCTGTTCTACAGGCCATCAGGAGGTGTACTGCATCACCATCATGAGGAGAGATCAGTCTCCCCAATACTCTGAGCTATCCCACCAAGGCCAAAGCTACTACTACTACTGGGATATCAGACACATGCATAGTTACACAGGGTGAAGAACTAAAAAAACGTTGGGGGGTTTTGGAGACTTCACCAGTACTTCCAACTTCCCATCCTATCACCAGGGGTCTGGCACAACTGATCCATTCCACCTCCAGCCGTATGATGCCCATGGTCAGATCCCCAAGACCCCTTAATAAAACAAGCTAACCAGCCTCTTTACCAAACCAATAGGGCCCTCAAACTCAATTCTAGACCTCGAAGCCAGTTCCACTGCATATTTTCATTGTTACCCTCTAATCAGGGACACATTACAGGGTTTTTCTTTATTTTTTAAAACTATTTTCTACATTGTAGAATAATAGTGAAGACATCAAAACTATGAAATAACACATGGAATCATGTAGTAACCAAGTGTTAAACAAATCAATAAATATAGTATGTTTGAGATTCTTCAAAGTAGCCACCCTTTGCCTTGATGACAGCTTTGCACACTCTTGACATTCTCTCAACCAGCTTCATGAGGTAGTCACCTGGAATGCATTTCAATTAACAGGTGTTCCTTGTTAAAAGTTAATTTGTGGAATTTATTTCCTTCTTAATGCATTTGAGCCAATCAGTTGTGTTGTGACAAGGTAGGGGTGGTATACAGAAAACCATCAAGCGCTATGATGAAACTGGCTCTCATGAGGACCGCCACAGGAAAAGAAGACAGAGAGTTACCTCTGTTGCAGAGGATAAGTTCATTAGAGTTAACTGCACCTCAGAGTGCAGCCCAAATAAATGCTGTTTAGAGTTCAAGTAACAGACACATTTCAACATCAACTGTTCAGAGGAGACTGCGTGAATCAGGCCTTCATGGTCGGATTGCTGCAAAGAAACCACTACTAAAGGACACCAATAAGAAGAAGATACTTGCTTGGGCCAAGAAACACGAGCAATGGACATTAGACTGGTGGAAATCTGTCCTTTGGTCTGATGATTCCAAATTTGAGATATTTGGTTCCAACCTTTGTCTTTGTGAGACGCAGAGTAGGTGAGCGGATGATCTCTGGATGTGTGGTTCCCAACGTGAAGCATGGAGGAGGAGGTGTGATGGTGTGGGGGTGCTTTGCTGGTGACACTGTCAGTGATTTATTTAGAATTCAAGGCACACTTAACCATCATGGCTACCACAGCATTCTGCAGCAAAACGCCATCCCATCTGGTTTGCGCTTAGTGGGACTATAATTTGTTTTTCAACAGGACAATGACCCAAAACACACCTCCAGGCAAAGTAAGGACTATTAGACCAAGAAGAAGAGTGATGGAGTGCTGCATCAGATGATCTGGCCTCCACAATCACCCGACTTCAACCCAACTGAGATGGTTTGGGATGAGTTGGACCGCAGAGTGAAGGAAAAGCAGCCAACAAGTGCCCAGCATATCTGGGAACTCCTTCAAGACTGTTGGAAAAGCATTCCTCATGAAGCTGGTTGAGAGAATGCCAAGAGTGTGCAAAGCTGTCATCAAGGCAAGTATTGGACGTTAATAACTCTATGGACAACCAGACAGATCTACAGTGGGGAGAACAAGTATTTGATACACTGCCGATTTTGCAGGTTTTCCTACTTACAAAGCATGTAGAGGTCTGTAATTTTTATCATAGGTACACTTCAACTGTGAGAGACGGAATCTAAAACAAATATCCAGAAAATCACATTGTATGATTTTTAAGTAATTAATTTGCATTTTATTGCATGACATAAGTATTTGATACATCAGAAAAGCAGAACTTAATATTTGGTACAGAAACCTTTGTTTGCAATTACAGAGATCATACGTTTCCTGTAGGTCTTGACCAGGTTTGCACACACTGCAGCAGGGATTTTGGCCCACTCCTCCATACAGACCTTCTCCAGATCCTTCAGGTTTCGGGGCTGTCGCTGGGCAATATGGACTTTCAGCTCCCTCCAAAGATTTTCTATTGGGTTCAGGTCTGGAGACTGGCTAGGCCATTCCAGGACCTTGAGATGCTTCTTACAGAGCCATTCCTTAGTTGCCCTGGCTGTGTGTTTCGGGTCGTTGTCATGCTGGAAGACCCAGCCACGACCCATCTTCAATGCTCTTACTGAGGGAAGGAGGTTGATGGCCAAGATCTCACAATACATGGCCCCATCCATTCTCCCCTCAATACGGTGCAGTCGTCCTGCCCTTTGCAGAAAAGCATCCCCAAAGAATGATGTTTCCACCTCCATGCTTCACGGTTGGGATGGTGTTGTTGGGGTTGTACTCATCCTTCTTCTTCCTCCAAACACGGCGAGTGGAGTTTAGACCAAAAAGCTCTATTTTTGTCTCATCAGACCACATGACCTTCTCCCATTCCTCCTCTGGATCATCCAGATGGTCATTGGCTAACTTCAGACGGGCCTGGACATGCGCTGGCTTGAGCAGGGGGACCTTGCGTGCGCTGCAGGATTTTAATCCATGGCGGCGTAGTGTGTTACTAATGGTTTTCTTTGAGACTGTGGTCCCAGCTCTCTTCAGGTCATTGACCAGGTCCTGCCGTGTAGTTCTGGGTTGATCCCTCACCTTCCTCATGATCATTGATGCCCCACGAGGTGAGATCTTGCATGAGCCACACACTGAGGGTGATTGACCATCATCTTGAACTTCTTCCATTTTCTAATATTTGCACCAACAGTTGTTGCCTTCTCACCAAGCTGCTTGCCTATTGTCCTGTAGCCCATCCCAGCCTTGTGCAGGTCTACAATTTTATCCCTGATGTCCTTACACAGCTCTCTGGTCTTGGCCATTGTGGAGAGGTTGGAGTCTGTTTGATTGAGTGTGTGGACAGGTGTCTTTTATACAGGTAACGAGTTCAAACATGTGCAGTTAATACAGGTAATGAGTGGAGAACAGGAGGGCTTCTTAAAGAAAAACGAACAGGTCTGTGAGAGCCGGAATTCTTACTGGTTGGTAGGTGATAAAATACTTATGTCATGCAATAAAATTAATTAATTACTTAAAAATAATACAATGTGATTTTCTGGATTTTTGTTTTAGATTCCGTCTCTCACAGTTGAAGTGTACCTATGATAAAAATGACAGACCTCTACATGCTTTGTAAGTAGGAAAACCTGCAAAATCGGCAGTGTATCAAATACTTGTTCTCCCCACTGTATATCAATAGTCTATTCTAACAATACAACTGAAATTACTGGAGTGAGTAGGCTTTGTATTTACAGCCACACTGTAAAAAAAAACACCCAGAAACCTAGTTTATCAGGAAGATTGGAATGCTGTGAACCAAGAGGTTGTGAGTTCAAATCCCAGGTGAGGACATGTTGAATATGAATTACTGTGTAAATAAACAAGCACAATGTAATCATGTATGTCAACGTGTGTCAAATATGTAAGTTAAAAATAATGTATGTTAAAAGCACTGTGTGTGCGTAACTAGTACCACAACCTTTTGTTTTTTAGTTAAGATAGCCAAATAATAATTTCTAGTTGAATAAACATATGAGACAATTTGAGCAAACACATAATTTTAAGTTGCCTGCGTTTTCTCATGTTGGAGCTAAGTTTGGGCCAACTAAAAATGTAAAGTTTTTTTTTTTTTTGTCATTTAGCAGACACTCTTATCCAGAGTGACTTACAGGAGCAATTAGGGTTAAGTGCCTTGCTCAAGGGCACATCAACAGATTTTTCACCTAGTCGGCCCGGGGATTAGAACCAGCGACCTTTCGGTTACTGGCACAACGCTCTTAACCACTAAGCTACCTGCCGCCCCAAATCAAATCAAATCAATGTATAAAGCCCTTTTTACATCAGCAGATGTCACAAAGTGCTTATACAGAAACCCAACCTAAAACCCCAGCCTAAAACCAGTTACGTAATAATATTTAGTTGAAACAACTAGATCTTAATTTTTTACAGTGCATGCATGCATGTCCCAACAAATATATCTTTATTTTTTTTTACAGTGCATGCATTTATACCCCAACAATCTATATAATTCCACAGTTATTATAATTATGGCTATCTTGGACATTTAAAGCCAATCAGTAGCTAACAAAGCCTTTGTCTGCTATTAGGAGACTCCATGGATGTTTTCAACGCATCCCTAGAAGTCATTGCTTCATAATAGGATAATGAAATTTGGATCAAGACTTAAAAGTTCAAATGGTGAAGACTCCTTTCAATGATCTCCCCTGATGTATTTGGTTCACAATACCCCCTCCTCTTCCCTCCCCTCTTTTGTGTGATGAATGTACTGTAGATGACTATTGTTCGTCCGTGGAATGTGGAGAAGTCCTGTGGGAAAACTGGATGAAGCACTCAATCTCATTAAGTGTTTAGATATGAATTTTCTCAAGTACTGAGTTCTAAGGGCCCTATTCAATCAAACTCTGGGTTACTGGGTCTCAGGCATAGGCCAAGTTGAAAAACCTCAACATGCTTGTGGCGCAAGAATACCCATTTGCATTCATGTGTCCAACATTTCAATGTTTACAGCATGATATAAATATAAACTTATTTAGACTGCATATTATTTCAAACATGCTCTGTAGCTGCAGGTAAAAGGCTGGCTGTTTTAACTGATCCCAAAACGTGGTCACTGCATTGGTTTCAGTAGGGCCTCAGTTCTAGCCCGGAGTTCATATGACAGAGGTCCAACATGGCTCTGAGAGTTTTTTCTGATATTTCAAGGTTTATGGCTTGGAGCTGTGCTTCACTGTACTCAGAGGAGCCCTGAAATGGCTCCTGATTTTTTGGGACAATATTTTTGATTGTTTAGTGATACAGTACCTAAAGTATAATCAATGCATTACTTTAGTTTCAATTTTGAACTTAAATATATGTGAGACTTCCAAGTAAACTAGATGTATTTCTCTAAAGAAATCTACAGCAGAAAAAAAGCCTCAAGAACAATATGGTGCTCATAACACTTCCATTTAAATATAAAAATCCTCAAAGGCTGTAAAATGGCACTCCATTTCAATATAATCTCTATTGTAGCCCAAGAATATACGGACAATATACTGACTCCATTTACTCCACAGACAAATGTTTGCATTGTATATTGTATTGTATGGTTATTTCACACAGTGTTTCTCATATCCTGGATCGGGAACAACTGTTGGATCACAGTCAATTCCTACTGGGTCTCAGGAAAAGCACTGGTCTTGGGCAATAATTAAACTGTTCATCTGGAGGGTCACAGGAAATGTAAAGCTTTAGGTGACATTTTTGAAGCATTTTTTTCTTGTCATAACAGTCACAAGAAGAAGTTAGCTGGCTGTCTAAAATAGCTCATATGTGCTGAAAGCCATCAATGTTGTTGAATACAATGATGTTTATTATATCATAACAATTAAACATACATACACTAACTTTTCATTTTAGTTGTAGTTGGACACCTTATCTGCAAAGATAATGTGATTCTACCTGATAGGTGCTGACATGACCATGTAGGCTGAGGCACATTACTGTACGTGTTGTCTATGACCGGTTTCATTATCACAAATAATAACTTAAGAGAACCTTTGGTTTTACAAGCTCTGTGTGCCAACATCACTGATCAAGGTCAGGATAAAATCCTTAGGCAGGTCAACTTCATTTTTTCTTGAGTTTGAAAACCATATTTGCCTAAATGAATCTTCTACATTTCATTAGCGTGGTTTTCTATGTTACTTGAAATGGATAATTTTATATTCCTTCAAATGATGCTAGTGGATGTCTATGCTAAAATTCCATATTCACTATTTTATCATTGGTTTGGCCAACTTCTCAGTTACAGTTATGGCATACAACTTTTTCGTATTATTAATACATTCTCAGTCTAAGCAGCAGCAATGGGTGAATGGTCCGGACTATGGTAAACTGATGTGGATCAAAGCGCAAGTCCTTACACAGGTAACTGCATAGCATGTGTAGCAATATAAAGTTTGGTTAGCTATAAATATCTTTGTCTGTCATGACTACAACACAAAGCATATTGAAACAGTTGAGAAGTTGTAGGATATATATATATATATATATATATATATATTTCTTTCAGATAATATGTTATGAAAAATTAAATGAGACATTTGTATATTTTTTATTCTCACACAGTATTTGGGTCATATCAACAATAGCATATCTTTTCAAGAGCATGCTAAAACACCCACATGGAGTGAAAACGAACACTTTCATTCAACAAAAGCTATTAAATATTATTTACAAGAAAGTTAAATCTTCCACCGAAGACAATGATCCAAACACAAGCTGAAACTTGTCTTTCTTAATATGGTATATAGACAATGAACACTAGCCCATGGGGTATTAAAGTATGTTTTCCAGGATCCCAAGATAACTTTGAGACAGGTGTCATATATACAACAACAAAAAATCCTAAACTGAAATGATAGAGAAATAGTTTTTCAGTATGTAAGAAAAAACTAAGTAATCAAAAATAATATGTCACTTTGTACTTCAACTAAGTAAAGGACTTATATTGCACTATCTTGATGATGATATCAAATTGACTCTAATGTAGGCTACTACATGTTCCTGATATCTTCCCTTTTCACTTGATGATCAAATGTCTTCTCATGACACTTGGTTTTTTTGTTCTGGTGAGTTTTGACATGTTTAGCCAAATGGTCACTCCTCATGAACCTCTTGCAACAGTCAGGACAAACAAAGCGCTTCTCTCCAGTATGAGTCCTCAGGTGTCTCTGCAGCTCATCAGACCTGGTGAAACTCTTGCCACAGAAAAGCCAGTTACATACAAATGGACGCTCTCCCGAGTGCCACCTCAGGTGCGCTTTGAGATGGGAAGTTTTGCCATAAACCTTCCCGCACCCTGGTATGTGACAGATGTGTTGCTTTTTCTTGCCGGGCTCATCGTTTGAGGTGGAGGACTGACAGTTTGGACACCTACATCTCCGACATCTTCGGGCTGTTGCGAGGGGGGACTTGGTGTGAAGGAGGGCAGCGATTTGAGTCTGATACTGCGCAAAGTCTGTATGCCCCATCACCAAGCCCCTCTGCAGTTGGAAACGGTGGTGGCCAAGGGATTGAGTGGTGATTGAGTGGTGATGACTGACGTGATTTCCCTGTTGGAGACTCCACCACGGAATATCCTCCCCTGGGCTAGGGGACAACTGCCTCTGTTGCTGATGCACAAGGCCAGAGTGTCCCGTAACGAAACCTGGCATGGCAGTTGGCGCTGCATAAGATACAGCAGGGACGTAGGTGGGTGGGCAGGAGGACTGTAACGACTGCATGGAGCACGGTAACATATTCACTGGAGAAAAGTCATAGGGATATGAGGGATCCGCTGGAGGGGTGAGAGGGAGCTCGTGGTGGGAAGTAAATGAGCTTTGGATGTGGAGCTGGGCTTTAGATGATAGTCCAAAAGTAGAATTGCTAGAGAGAGTACTTTGAGGATTCCCCTCGTTACTCCAAGGATGAAAAATTCGCGACGGCGAGCCTAAAGTAGTGTCATAAGGAACCTGGAGGAAATCTGCCGGACTTGATCCGTGGTGGTGTCCGATCCGGTTGCAAGTGGCAGCTAAGAGCGCCAGTGGAGAGTGTTTACAGTTTTCTGGAGAAGAGTTAGGAGTGCGGTCCTGCATATAAGTAAAACAAATAATGATTAATTATGTGTTGACTTTGCTCTAAACCAGAGTTGTAACTGTATTGGGTGGGAAAATGGACACTCCGGCAATTAAAACGACATTGATTTGCCTAATATTAGTTTTAATACACTCTCACTCCAGCAAAGATGACTACACTACAAAAAGAGTTGTAACATAATCATTCAAGCCGTTATTATTCAGTAAATCAAACAGCCATATTTTAGTTATTATACAGCATGTTTTTATAGATGAACCAGGTTAAAATGCGCATTATGCGCACACGCGTAATAACTCACAATACACGCGGTCTAAACAATTTTTTTAACTACCGTATACATACAGTCATATTTTGAGAAGGACAAATAAAACCACGAAAGCCAAAAGTTTTGAACAAACCTGAAGAAAAGCCTGGATTGTTTCATTCCGCAGTAGAGCCACTGCTGCCATGGTAAACGTCCTCTTTCTTCGTGTTAAAAACAGATCACAATAATAAAACTAATTGAGATAAATGTAATACCGTAGAAAAATGTCTTGACGTGGTAAAGTCTTCACTCTCAATACTTCCTCTCCTCGAGATATCCTTGGACTATCTGGAGAGTGAGGGATCACTTCTTAGAATTTGATAAGGACTTTGGTGGGCCGCCAGCCAGTCAGAAATAAGATTTATTACTTTGAAGTTTGCCGCTGCCCAATCATCAAAGAATAGCGGCTCTATGAGAGGGGAAAGCAAATCCTTTGAATCCACAAAGCTCCTATGGTGTGTTTGTTGGTCTGGATAAAAGAGCTGATTATTAGGGGGGATGGGGAGGGAGGAGATAAAGGCGGGACAATTAATGAAGTAATCACTATGTGGGAAATGTATATACACAAATAATTGGATTTTCTTGATCAAAGACCCCCATGCCGCCTGGAGACCCCCGTATTGGATGCTGTAGTCATCTGATCCTCTTTTTGTAATTAAGGATTTGTAGCACAACCCTATGTGACAATGTAACATTGTTATCTCTTGAGATCTCCTGGCGCATAGCTGTTTGATAACTTCAAGAGGTGTAACTAATGAGAGCAAATCAAGTCTCAACATAAAGTTAATGTCGTTTGGGATACATTTAACATTTTTCAAAATATAAATAAAACAAGTATGATGTTGATAACGTGTTTCCATGGAACTAAAATGCTCCTGATAGTTTATTAACCAGCAAATATCAACTGGCAGACTACTGTAAAACATGACTTGGAACAAGATTACAGTTTATACCCTGGCCTGCTTACAGGCATGTCAATGTCAATATCATCAATTCACTTCTTTCATTCTTTGATAGTTAACCCCAAAAGCCCATAGTGGTGTCATTTGCGTTCTAGTGCGTAAAGTTACTTTTACGCAGTAGTGGCAAAATTGGCTATCGGATAAATTGAAAGCGATAGCCTAACAACTTTTTTTTAACCTTTATTTAACTAGGCAAGTCAGTTAAGAACAATTCTTATTTACAATGACGGCCTACCCGGACGACGCTGACCCAATTATGCGCTGCCCTATGGGACTCCTAATCACGGTCGGATTGTGATACAGCCTGGATTCGAAGCTGTAGTGACGCCTCCTGCGCTGAGATGCAGTGCCTTAGACCGCTGCGCCACTCGGGAACTACAACCCATAGGCTACTTGCAGTAACTAACTGCAACTGTTGTAGCACTTTATTTATGTAACTACCAGAGTATTGCTGCATGATTAACCATAACCTATTTAGATAGCCCTCAATTGATCCAGATGTCAAAAGTGGCAGATAGAGAGGGTGATGTCTCTATTGTGTGTTTCCTAAAAAGTTGTGCCAGTGCGAGAGGCCTGGGAAGGAAGGAGGAGTTCCCATCCGCAAGAAAGAGGAAACAATTTTGAAACCCCCTGCCGCATCTCTGCCTTGAGCTTGTTGGGCTTTGATGGCCAAGGACCAACCTGGTCTCAGATCATTATGTATTATTCTGTACGTAAATCCTAGACACTGAACAAAAATATAAAGTGTTGGTCCCATATTTCATGAGCTGAAATAAAAGATCCCAGAAATTTCCCATACGCACAAAAAGCTTATTCCTCTCAAATTTTGTGCACAAATTTGTATACATCCCTGTTAGTAAGCATTTCTCCTAGGCCAAGATAATCCATCCACTTGACATGTGTGGCATATCAAGAAGCTGATTAAACAGCATAATCATTACACAGGTGCACATTGTGCTGGGGACAATAAAACGGCACTCTAAAATGTGCAGTTTTGTCACACAACACAATGCCACAGATGTCTCAAGTTTTGAGGGAGCGTGCAATTGACATGCTGACTGCAGGAATGTCCACCAGAGCTGTTGCCAGATAATTTAATGTTACTTTCTCTACCATAAGCCACCTCCAACATCGTTTTAGAGAATTTGGCAGTACGTCCAACTGGCCTCACAACCGCAGACCACGTGTAACCACGCCAGCTCAGGACTTCCACATCCGGCTTCTTCACCTGCGGGATCATCAGACCAGCCACCCGGACAGCTGATGAAACTGTGGGTTTGCACAACCAAATAATTTCTGCACAAACTGTCAGAAACTGTATCAGGGAAGCTCATCTGCGTGCTCGTCGTCCTCACCAGGGTCTTGTCCTGACTGCAGTTTGGCATCGTAACCGACTTCAGTAGGCAAATGCTCACCTTCATTTACGTTACATTTACGATGGCCACTGGCACACTGGAGAAGTGTGCTCTTCACAGACGAATCCCGGTTACAACTGTACCGGACAGACGATGTCAACGTTGTGAACAGAGTACCCCATGGTGGTGATGGGGTTATGGTATGGGCAGGCATAAGCTACGGACAACAAACACAATTGCATTTTATCGATGGCAATTTGAATGCACAGAGATACCGTGATGAGATCCTGAGGCCCATTGTCGTGCCATTCATCCGCCACCATCACCTCATGTTTCAGTATGTACAAATTCCTGGAATTTGAAAATGTCCCAGTTCTTCCATGGCCTGCATACTCACCAGACATGTCACCCATTGAGCATGATTGGGATGCTCTGGATCGACGTGTACGACAACGTGTTCCAGTTCCCGCTAATATCCAGCAACTTTGCACAGCCATTGAAGAGGAGTAGGACAACATTCCACATGCAACAATCAACAGCCTGATCAACTCTATGCGAAGGAGATGTGTCGCGCTGCATGAGGCAAATGGTGGTCACACCAGATACTGACTGGTTTTCTGATCCAACCTTTAAAAAAAGTTATCTGTGACCTACAGATGCATATCTGTATTGCCAGTCATGTGAAATCCATAGATTAGGGGCTAATTAATTTATTTCAATTGACTGATTTCCTTATATGAACTGTAACTCAGTAAAATCTTAGAAATTGTTGCATGCTGCGTTTATATATTTTTTCAGTGTAATAGGATGTTACATTTCGTATAGTTTGTTACGAATTAGTAAAATGTGTTATATGTTACGAATTTGCGAAACGTGTTATATGTTACGAATTTGCAAAATATATGATATATTACGAATTTGCAAAAATGTATGATATGATACGATATGTTAGCTAGGCTAGGATTTAGGGGTTAGGGTTAAGTTTAGGAGTTAGGTTAAAGGGTTAAGGTTAGGGTTAGCTAAAAGGGTTAAGGTTAGGGTTAGGTGAAGTGTTAGCTAACATGGTAAGTAGTTGCAAAGTAGTTAAAAAGTAGTAAGTAGTTGAAAAGTTGCTAATTAGCTAAAATGCTAAAGTTGTCAGTGATGAGGTGTACCGGATTTACGTACAGAATAATACGAAATGCTCTGAGACCAGGTTGCAACAACAACCTCAGTGCCTTCAGAATGACAGGTGTTAGGAAACAGACTAAATAAAACAAAAAAACAAACTAATGTTTTTGTTGTTATAAAGGAATATATTTTATAATAAGAATTAATTAGAAATAATTAAACCATCTCATTAAGTAACAACACAATACCTCACTGAAAATAATTTCAAAACTTTTGTAAAACTGTTGTCTAGTCAACTTCAACTGTAAAGCAATGGACGTTTTTCTTCTATATCAACGCAGTGATCATTATCAGGCTTCCCTGCAGAAACAATCACTGTCCTCTCAAATACTTTGGAGCGGCTGATTTAGAATTAGATCTGTTCCTTTGAAGAGATTAATGTTCCCGGCCCTCTCCCACGGCTCTATACACAGTCATGGGGGAAAGGGGGAGTCCTGCTGGGCCACGCAGAAACCCCGTTTCTCTGCAAAGCCATAGGCTTGCAAGAGTGGGGCAGCTACACTGAATATCTGAAATTAGTTGAGGCCTGATGCCTAAATGAATCGTATTTACAACTATGGTCAATGAAGACCAAGATACACAACATATCAATAAGGATCTAATTTCCTATGCACATTATTGCTGCATAATATAGTGCACAGCAATCTTTATTTTCCAAGAATAATCTCACCACTAATTCACTAAACTATATGAACTACAAGAGAGACTGCCATAGGACTTGTGTCTGCTAATATAAAGTTAGAACATGGCTTGAGGAAGAGGAAGAGGAAGTGCATTATTGTTTTTATATGAATTCGATTAGTGTACTGCATTTACAACCAACAATAAGTGACTCAAATTCACATATTCATGTAGTTTGATATTCTATACAGTCTAAAAACATACATTTCTGGCATATAAATTGGCTATAACTCTGAATACATATTGTACTGTACATGTGACCTGGGTAGATGCCTGTGTGGTAGGCCTACTGGCAGTTCAAACAAAAGGCAAAGCTTTGAGTACTGTTGTGAGTATCTTTAATTTGTTTTAATCACTTTATTAGAATGGTACAAAACAATGTTGATACAAAGAAAGATAGTGAGAACATGTACATGTAAAATCAGTATGCAGCGAGTGCACCAAAAAATGCCAACCTGCATGTACTACTGGCTACAACTGATTCCACATGGGGGTGAATGACAAGTTTACAATAAACGGCTATTTGACATTATACTGTATAGAGTGGAATATTTACATATAAATAACAGCAATTCAAGCCATTCCACTAAAGGTGACTTAAGGTACATGATTTAGCATAAGTTGTATGATAAGCCATGCTATTTACACCTTTATATCAATTGAATGTTTTTGGATAAGACATCAATGAAGACTATTGATTATGGCCTTCACAATCACTTTGTTTGGGAAATTCATATTGATAATCAAAATGCAGAGATGTAAACACACAATCACTTTAATAAAATAACAGCTTTCACATCCATTTACAGGAAAATAAATAATCCATGGTCAATACAATATACAGTACAATTCGAGTCTGACAAAAATATACAGTTCTTTTTCATTGAGGTCAGGGTCAAAGAAGGCAATCTGTAAAATAAAGAGAGACCAAGTCAGTTTTCAATATGTCATACATTCCTTTTGTATTACTTTAACATAGTTGGCTTCAAGTCCAGAGAATTAAGAAACTGAAATTAAACACTGAACACCGAAATGCATTTTCAGCAGAGGATAACATGTTTCATTTCCAGGCACAATGGCTTATTCCATCTATAGAAAAAGTTTTTGCCTATTCACTTGTATTCATATGGCATGTTTCACATTTCAGTAACAAGTATTCCCCCAAAATTGCATATATGTGGAGTAAGTGAAAGTGTAGTTGCATCCGGTCTTATAACATTGAATACATTGACAGTGAGAACGGCAGCTTTGATGGAGTTGGGGGGGTAATGCCACAACATGAACCCCTTTTTAACTATTTATATTCTCTGGACAGTTGGAGAGAAAACAGGTTCCACATCTGTCTCACACAAGAGACATGAGAGAGGGAGAGAGAGGGGGGCTGAGAGGGAGAGCTAGAGAGAGGCGCTCCAGGCTACTGGATACTTGAGCTGCTATAATGGTGTCTCGTATGAGAAAACATCTGTGAATTTCCTCAGTGATCTACAACAAAGTATAACTCAGAGCAGTCACTCAGCAGACCTTTGAAGTTGCTCTCTGACAGAAAGCCGCCATTGTTCACAGCCCCCAACATAGAAGAGCTCCAACTTTGGCCTCACTAATATTCAAGATTTTCCCTGCAATGCAATACAACTCTTGTTTCTCCCCCAACCTATGAAGCAGAGGATCTCTGCATTTTCAAAAGCAAAGCAATGGCAATGTGCAGGCTGGCCCGAGGTCAAGGAAGGAGGGACAGGTCATTTCACCTACACAGCCCACCCTGTGTGTGGTAATCCTCCCACAATAATTCTCAGGGTCAAAGCCTGATCTGCCAGGAAAGATGAGAAACAGAGATATAATATCAGGAGGCAATTAGGCTGTGGGATATGCCAGCCAGGGACAAGAGCACATCTTGCAGACTAACTTACTGCATGTGAAAGTTCTCACTTCTCAGATATGAGCAGATTGACATGTGGTCAAGCCAATACAACATGTAGAAAGACTAGCTTGTATAACTTCACAATGTAGAAACATTGTGTAATGTTCTTACTTACATATATATATGTGTTATACTGTATCTTGTGTCATAAGAAGTGGACATTTATTCTTATAAAAGCCTATATTTCAACCAGTCATGTCATGGATGTATCTGATGGGAATGTGCTCTACAGTAAAATGAGGTTATTTGAAGCACCAGGTGATATGATCCTATTCCTCTTGGCGGTGGCAGAGAGACAGATTTCCCCATTTTGCCTCCAAAACTACAACAAGGCCGCAGTGATTCTCACACTGTTACCCGCCAAGCGTTTATTCTATGGCAGCTGGTCCCACCATCTGGGCGAACAGTGCAGAGGCAAAACAAAACAGGTTACACCTTTGGCCATGCCAAGTCTGCTAGTGCCCCGTTCAGTCCACAAACTGAGAGAGGCTAATCAGAATTTCATGCTCTGATTTGTCAAGCCCCATTCCAACACAAAAACTTTTTAGGTAAACACATTTGTAGGATACAGGATGAATGTTGCTTCCTTACACTGTTTTGTATACTCCATTGCTAGCTTAAAACCCATTACACTCGTGGCCTATATGGGTAGGGCTAAATGTAAATGTTTCTTACAGAAGAAATATAAAAATCATATGCATAACCATGGTTGCAATTAAAAGGGAAAAGTCTGGAGATTATGGGAAAATTATTAGACTAAAGGTGAGGACACAACAGCTCACCTGACACAAGATTGATTCCAAACATTACACTGTTGATTTTATGTGCATTTTACATTTACTGTACTTTTCACCGCATTTGTTGATAACGAAAAGTGAAAATCTAGATACTTTCAGTAACATGATAAGAATAGTCTTGGAAAATGTGGGGTAGGTGCAACATAAGACAAAAAAATTACAAGGGTTTGAGTGAGAGGACTAACTGGGGTTTCCAAGTGGCCACACACCTCTCCAAAGTGTGCACATTTCCTAAGTAATTGCAATACACTTTTATGACTCAAAGAAGAGTCTTCAACTATAAGGTGTTTTTTGGGGGGTTCTCCTAGCTGTGCTGTTGAGGAACTAGAGAAAGCACACTTGTGGTTGTTTTGTTTTGAACAGCCCTGCATCCCTGCCTTTACACAATTACTGTTGTTGTTTATGCAATCCAGAAACGGTCCATTATAAACCGCAATCTGGGTCAGGTGGGCATAATTTGAAAGCTTGTTCTATTGCCAACATGACTAGCTAAATTATAAAATACGATTTTACAGTGTTAGGCTTTCACAAGGCAATTCAGAGACGCAGATTTTGGTGCACATAGAATGGAGTCATGACACAATACAACAAACATAGGCTCATTCTGTTCAGGACAACCCAGGGTATAATGCCATGTCATCTTGTAACTGTACATCAAACATAATGATCATAAACGTTGACACTGTATATTACATTAGTTTTATGATATGGAAATGTGAAGTGCACGTTTGGACTCACGTGTGTTTGTATTGCTTCTATGACATCAAAGCGGTATAATCCTCAACGTCTCATTTTTTTAAATACACAGAGTCCTCAAAATTTACAGCATTTCCCCCACTCAGACAACAAAACATTTGCAAAAGTTGCCCAATTAGCGGGAGGGAAATGCGCTCAAGTTCAGAACCGTTGTCAGTCAAAACCCATACAGAGCTGTGAAGCGGAGACCCTGAGCTCTGACGTCATTTATAGCGTGTTACTGTATAGCCACTGCGTTCCAATTTAGGCGCTTATCAGTGTCCAAATCTGCCCTTTTCAAACCATATACGGGTACGAATGTAAAGGGCTACTATGTTATTGAATGGGTAAGTAACCAGAGTGCTGAATGCACGTTTCTCAAATAAAAGTATTCTGAGGAGAACCGGTCATTAGCTACCCAAATTACAGGGAAAAACTTTCCAGGAAAGGTCCTCTCTATCCCATCATGCATATATTTTCTATTCATGCAAATGTGAGCATCTCAACTGTGCATAGAATGCCCTCAACAAATTGCAGGTGTGAGGAAGCTGAAACAAAAGCCACTGTAACCCTAATGGCATCCCTTGTCATTAAGAGGCCTTTGATGTGCTTACTCAACAGACTCTTTTATCTCCTCTTCCCTCTATCGCTCTTTACTCGGTCTCCTCTCTCTCCCCGGCTCAACCAGTTTCTTTATTAATGCACTCTTTAGGGAATGTTCTTTTGCACAGAACCCTCAACACATCTGACATCTGTTTGACGTGCATGCCTGCCCATTTCTTCAATCATTAGCTTGCTAAGAGCATCCTAGAGTGAGGATTGTGAAGACTTTAACGCACCTGTTCAGCCCTCAATGCACCCCCACCCCACCAAAGTAGAAGAAAACTATATCACTAAAAAACACACAAAAAGGACAAATTAAAAGCCCTGCCATAAGCCTTTGCTTAATATATAAATGCATGATCATATTCAAATTATTACCATATGTCTACTTGGGTCCCTGCTGAAATTCTTTAATGCAAAGCTAAACATCTGTATATCAAAAGCACATCAACTTCATTAAAACAGAGTGGGTCTGCAAAGACTGCTGAAGAAACATTGATATTCAAAAACTCTCCCTTTGAACTCAAAGGATATAGAAACAGGACAATGTTGGCCTAATCGTGTTCGCTCTTTGAAGTTTGACATCACTATTAGTAAGACATCACTATTAGGTGAAAAGGTAAATGTGCCTGCTGTGGAAAATAAAAGCTTTTCATAATTTGTAAAGGCTGTAGCTCGAGATATCAGATAGGTGGTGGTAGTATGAGACTTGGTTGATTTGAATGTTTGTAGGCTGGCTGTAGGTTTAAAAAACCCACAGTGTTTGGAGCAAATAGTTAAAATGGCAAGAATAACATCAGTGGTAATGTTAACCACATTAAAGGAATCCTCTGTTGCACCAGATGCAGACAGATTTAATGAGGGGAAAACTAAAGGGAGCTGGGGTTTATGAAGAGGTATTAAACAAAACAGGTGGCAGACCTCAATCCTTTAAATGACACACACACATACACTGAGACCTGCTCTGTCTGGTTGGTGTCCACCTGTCCATCCAACACCACCACGGCTACTTTGCCCATCCATGCCATGGCAGGCATATTCTAAGCTAAGAACAAACGGTGTAACATCGTTTACCATATGACACATAATCAAGTACCCAAGGTTGTTACATCCACAGCTCACCTCCTCTCATATGCTCAGGCAGGCAATCAGCCAGGGACTTAATTTGGCAGAGAGAAAGAGGGAAAGAAACACCCACTTCCAGCACCATATGTTACCACAGTCCAACCTTGTTATTAAAACTAGTAAGCCTATTTGAAATTCCTCTCCATGGTAAAACAGGGCCAAAATAATCAAGGGAGCATGATCACACTTAATTGATTCAGTGTACTTTTAAGATGCACTACTGGGTGCTGTGGTGACCTATTTCAGCCGGTCTTCAGAGGAACAAAATATCCCCAGTAAGGGGGTAATGCACAACCAGTATTCTAATTACTGCTGGATCCGCCGCTGCACAACTGGAGGTGAAGTGCTTTTGAACTAACTGCACAATCGCCAACATCACATTATACTGAGGCCAATGATTCTTGGGGTATTCTTCTTGCAATTTCCATTTGAAATACTCTCAGCGCAGTGTTGAAATGTAAAATACTGTAAGACAATGTACCCATGTGTCTTAAATGTAAATATTTTGTTTAGGTTAAATAACTAATATCAACTATTTATTTTAATGTCACTGTTTGTGGTCAAATTACATCAGAGATTGAGTCTCAGACTTAGTACACTCTTGTACATTCCCTTAGTTTGACTTACTTCAGCCAAAGTGTCGATCTCAAAGGGCATCTCATTTATAACTTCTCTGGTAGAAGAGGTTTACAAATTGAATCAAAAAGTATGTTTTTAGCTTTGACATTAGAGGAACTAAGCAGATCTTATTGGTCCTTGAAATTTGGTCAGACAATAATATACTATTTTCTGTAGCTGCCCCTAAACAAGACTGAATTCTGACTTATTAATCACCAATAATCTTTCAATTCACTATTTACGCAGGTATGAATAACATTATTAGTACATATTACTATAGTATGTCTCACAATGTGAAAGAAAGACACAACATGTAAGCTAACTGTTTAACGTCTAGTAATCCCACAAAACCTGAATGCAACTCGATTTAGTCCTGACCCTTACGGTATGTAGTCTTCGTCTCTGATGACCACCTAAAGCTTCTGAAAACCCAAAGGAATCAGAGTAAACCCTGGACTGACTGTGGCTGGTCCTGCTATCTAAGCAGAGCTCTAATCATTTCCCCGCTGAGTACAAGGGATCTTCAGTCATACCACCCTACTCTTCCTATTAAGATCAAAATCTCAGCTTGGGCCCTGGGGTGTCAACAAAAGGCGATGCAGTAAATGATATGCAAATGGGGAAAAAAGCACTACAGATCAACTTGCCAGCCCTGCATTTCCGACACATCTTAAAAGGAAATTCCTATACTTTGGGTAAAATTCATAGTTACGACTAGCTCTGTGTCTGCTTTTAGACAGGAAATGTTTTAGAGATTCTAGTACACAGCATCTAACTATATACCACTCACTCCTTGGTATAATGATAATCATATATTGCAACCATTATTAAAGAATTCACTGCAAAATGGTCAAACAATAACATTGACTATTCACGTGATATCTCTATGCTCTCAATACAGCTTTTCAGCGAGGAGACTTGAATTGTAACACTTACTTTATTATACCACAGTGAACAGAGAATTGATTCAGTGACCATGACATTATTACTACTTTATGAACACTACACTGACTGAGGATGAAGGGCACCTGTCTTGTTCTCAGAGTCTGGTTCCATAATAATAATAATAATAATATACAAATATGCCATTTAGCAGACGCTTTTATCCAAAGCGACTTACAGTCATGTGCACATACATTTTTACGTATGGGTGGTCCCGGGGATCGAACCCACTACCCTGGCGTTACAAGCGCCATGCTCTACCAATTGAGCTACAGAGGACCACAATTTCCATGCCAGATTTCCATCTGTGCTCTACTTTGGCTCAAGCTTGCTGTTCAGGGAGTCTGGGTCTATTGTTAAATGTTCAGCGACAATGAAACTTTATAGAAAAAAATATGATTTAATGTATATTTTTCTCTGCCACTAAACAGCAGGGTGTCATTTTCATTCCACAAATGTGCATTGTCATTGACTTTTAATTTATTGATGCAACATCTGTACCATTTGTCAGAATTTTGAAAGACAAATATTTATTCTAAGAAGTCTCTTGTGTGAACCAGATAGAAAAAACAAGCCTGAAGAGGAATGAACAACACCATAACTAATCCCTACATTACTGGAGCCTATCTGCCTAAATTGAGAGGTGTGTGGGGGAAGTGGCAATGTACAAGGAACAGCTAATGTCGAACATGGTACCAGAACTATATTCAACAATCTTAACTGTGGAGTTTGTGTTAATTCAAATACACACATACAAGGGGAGCATCATTAGTCATTATTTTAAACTAATAGACATTTACTCTGATCTCTTGTTGTACATCACTGGCCCTTGTTATACATAGTGCATATGGAGTAAATGTGATTTCAGTGTGTGTCTGGCTAGTGCTCTTTGACTCGTACCGGTTGACAGGGGTTGTAAAGCTCAGCTCTGACTGACGAGTGGCCCTCTTGACAGGGTGGGAGGGAGCCCGGTCGAGTAGTCTTCCTCAGGGATTGATTCCACCGTCGACAGTAATTTGTAGTACTCGTCCTCTCCGTCCAGTACTTTGATTTGGCTGTGATGTTCAAGACGAGGAGGGTATGAGGGAAAATAGACTGCTCTTTTAAAATGCCTCTGACCAGAAAAAGCATAACATTTCATTTAGAAAAGAAAATGTACTCAGTTTAATCCATTTAATAAGAGCAATGATATCTAATAATGATAAGGCAGTGAGGAGTTTAGCCTCTTTTATTGACCTGGTAGACTATAAACCAGGCTTTCATTTACAAATACAAGTCAGACCGTTAACAATTAAAATTAGCATGCTGACAAAGCCTTAATATGTAGCCCTCTCGAATGACACAAAGGAGCTTGTAAAAAAGCTCTGTTATTTTCAGCACTCCATTTACATGATAGGAAAACAAAATCCATTTCTGGATTCTCCTATTCCACAAAGGGCCTGCTCTGTTTAGAGTTGCTGTAAGTAGGAAAGCAGTTATTTACCCAAGTTTTCTCGGCTTCCTCTTGCTCCCCTGGTAATCCAGAGTTCTCTGTGGAAAGGGCCAAGAGCACAGTCAAAAAGATGAGCAGAGAGTCATTCATTTTTAATTCAAAGTGATTTTGTGTTGAATGCGAGCAGATGCTGATAATATCAGAAGCATAATATTTTGGGATCAAAGGGCTCAAGTGAGCCCGATGAAGCATGCATCTTGCTCAGCTTTGATAAACCACATCAATTATTCACCGTGAAGGCAGACATCCTGACATGAAAGCAACAGATAAAGAACATAAGCACATGTTCAAGACAAGAGGCAGAGAAGCGTGGGGGTGGGGCTCGAGGGTCTGGCACAGGTAGATTTAATTGTATTATCATCTGGAACCAAAGTCAGACAAAGGGCTTTATCGCCACTTTGAACTCACATTTAGCTGGTTGTAATAGAGACTGTCTTCAGGGCTGTTCAGCAGTTTGGGCTGCTGGCCCCTCCTGCGAGGGGTTCGCTGCTGCAGCTTGAGCACTGGACCTGCAACAGAGACAAATCACTGAGACACAGCATAGCAACAACACTCTCACACTGATACAAAGTGTGGTAACAGCCCCAATGGATAATCACTACACACTGAGATGCATTCACTGGAACAAAATACAATGAGGTAATAAACTCCACAACAAATCATAAAGGCATAAAAACCATAAAAGCTGTAAAAGACAGGGTGACAAGCAAATATTCCCACAGTCATGTCAATGGGGTTTATTCCCCTCTATGGGACTCAAGAGGAAAACCAAGCTCTCAGAGCTAACTATGCCAATATGGCATCAGCAGATCAATGACTCAAACTCAGATCCACTTCTTGGAGCAGAAGATTATAGCATTGCCAATTTGATGTTGTTTTCTTTTCATGTTCTAAGCCACATGATTGTAACTATTTATAATTCATAATAACCTAGATGGTGATATAACATGGTAGGCTTTTGCAATAGATAATGACCCAGCTTACACGATCACCTGATTAATCAAACATCAAATCAAATTGTATTTGTCACATGCGCCGAATACAACAGGTGTAGACCTTACAGTGAAATGCTTACTTACAAGCCCTTAACCAACAATGCAATTTTAAGAAAGAATACCAAAAAACTAAACAAAAAAAACATCAAATAAAAAAATTATAAGAAATAAAAGTAACAAATAATTAAAGAGCTGCAGTAAAATAACAATAGCGAGGCTATATCCAGGGGGTACCGTACCGAGTCAATGTGCGGGGGCACCGGTTAGTCGAGGTAATTGGGGGGGCAATGCAAATAGTCTGGGTAGCCATCAGGAGTCTTATGCCTTGGGGGTAGAAGCTGTTTAGAAGCCTCTTGGACCTAGACTTGGTGCTCCGGTACCGCTTGCCGTGAGGTAGTCCATGACTAGGGTGGCTGGAGTCTTTGACAATTTTTAGGGCCTTCCTCTGACACCGCCTTGTATAGAGGTCCTGGATGGCAGGAAGCTTGGCCCCAGTGATGTACTGGGCCGTACGACCAGTTGCCATACCAGGCAGTGATGCAACCAGTCAGGATGCTCTCGATGGTGCAGCTGATGAACCTTTTGAGGATCTGAGGTCCCATGTCAAATCTTTTCAGTCTCCTTAGGTGGAATAGGTTTTGTCATGCCCTCTTCATGACTGTCTTGGTGTGCTTTGACCATGTTAGTTTGTTGGTGATGTGGACACCAAGGAACTTGAAGCTCTCAACCTGCTCCACTACAGCCCCATCGATGAGAATGGGGGCGTGCTCGGTCCTCTTATTTTTCCTGTAGTCCACAATCATCTCCTTTGTCTTGATCACGTTGAGGGAGAGGTTGTTGTCCTTGCACCACATGGCCAGGTCTCTGACCTCCTCCCTATAGGCTGTCTCGTCGTTGTCGGTGATCAGGCCTACCACAGTTGTGTCATCGGCAAACTTAATGATGGTGTTGGAGTCATGCCTGGCCATGCAGTCATGAGGTAACAGGGAGTACAGGAGGGGACTGAGCACGCACCCCTGAGGGGCCCCCGTGTTGAGGATCAGCGTGGCGGATGTGTTGTTACCTACCCTTAACACCTGGGGTCGGCCCGTCAGGAAGTCCAGGATCCAGTTGCAGAGGGAGGTGTTTAGTAACAGAGTCCTTAGCTTAGTGATGAGCTTTGAGGGCAGTATGATGTTGAACGCTGAGCTGTAGTCAATGAATAGCATTCTCACATAGGTGTTCCTTTTGTCCAGGTGTGAAAGGGCAGTATGGAGCGCAATAGAGATTGCATCATCTGTGGATCTGTTGGGGTGGTATGCAAATTGGAATGGGTCTAGAGTTTCTGGGATAATGGTGTTGATGTGAGCCATGATCAGCCTTTCAAAGCACTTCATGGCTACAGATGTGAGTGCTACGGGTCGGTAGTCATTTAGGCAGGTTACCTTAGTGTTCTTGGGCACAGGGACTATGGTGGTCTGCTTGAAACATGTTGGTATTACAGACTCAGACAGGGAGAGGTTGAAAATGTCAGTGAAGACACTTGCCAGTTGGTCAGCGCATGCTCGGAGTACACGTCCTGGCCTTGTGAATGTTGACCTGTTTAAAGGTCTTACTCACATCGGCTACGGAGAGCGTGATCACACAGTCGTCCGGAATAGCTGATGCTCTCATGCGTGTTTCAGTGTTACTTGCCTCGAAGCGAGCATAGAAGTAATTTAGCTTGTCTGGTAGGCTCGTGTCACTGGGCAGCTCGCGGCTGTGCTTCCCTTTGTAATCTGTAATAGTTTGCAAGCCCTGCCACATCCGACGAGCGTCAGAGCCGGTGTAGTATGATTGGATCTTAGTCCTGTATTGACGCTTTGCCTGTTTGATGGTTCGTTGGAGGGCATAGAGGGATTTCTTATAAGCTTCCGGGTTAGAGTCCCGCTCCTTGAAAGTGGCAGCTCTACCCTTTAGCTCAGTGCGGCTGTTGCCTGTAATCTATGGCTTCTGGTTGGGGTATGTACGTACAGTCACTTTTGGAACGACGTCATCGATGCACTTATTGATGAACCCAGTGACTGATGTGGTGTACTCCTCAATGCCATCGGAAGAATCCCGGAACATATTCCAGTCTGTGCTAGCAAAACAGTCCTGTAGCTTAGCATCTGCTTCATCTGACCACTTTTTTATTGACCAAGTCACTGGTGCTTCCTGCTTTAGTTTTTGCTTGTAAGCAGGAATCCGGAGGATAGAATTATGGTCAGATTTCCAAATGGAGGGCGAGGGAGAGCTTTGTACGCTTCTCTGTGTGTGGAGTAAATGTGGTCTAGAGTTTTTTTCCCTCTGGTTGCACATTTAACATGCTGGTAGAAATGAGGTAAAATGGATTTAAGTTTCCCTGCATTAAAGTCCCCGGCCACTAGGAGTGCCACCTCTGGATGAGCATTTTCCTGTTTGCTTATGGGCTTATACAGTTCATTGAGTGCGGTCTTAGTGCCAGCATCGGTTTGTGGTGGTAAATAGACAGCTACGAAGAATATAGATGAAAACTCTCTTGGTAGATAGTGTGGTCTACAGCTTATACTTATATACAGATACTCTACCTCAGGCGAGCAAAACCTTGAGACTTCCTTAGATATCGTGCACCAGCTGTTGTTTACAAATATACATAGACCGCCACCCCTTGTCTTACCAGAGGATGCTGTTCTATCCTGCCGATACAGTGTATAACACGCCAGCTGTATGTTATTCATGTCTTCGTTCAGCCACAACTCTGTGAAACATAAGATATTACAGTTTTTAATGTCCCGTTGGTAGGATATATGTCCTTCTAGTTTGTCCACTTTATTATCAAGCGATGGTATGTTGCCCAATAGTATCGAAGGCAAAAGGCAGATTAGCCACTCGTCGCCGGCTCCTTACCAGGCACCCCAATCTCCTTCCGCGATATCTCCTTTTCTTTCTACTGTGAATGACGGGGATGAGGGCCCTGTCGGGTGTCTGGAGCAAATCCCTCTCGTCCGTCTCTTTAAATAAAAAGTATTTGTCCAGTTCAAGGTGAGTAATCGCTGTTCTGATGTCCAGAAGCTCTTTTCGGTCATTAGAGACGGTAGCAGCAACATTATGTACAAAATAAGTTACAAACAATGCAAAAAAACTAACAAAATAGCATGGTTGGTTAAGAGTCCATAAAACTGCAGCCATCCCCTCCAGCGCCATTGTACAAAAAAACATAACACAATTTAGATCACAGTAGCTCTTTTCTACAACTCTACGTCCAAGATTTATAAGTTTAAAAAATGTGTTTTAAAACTTAGACACCTTTACAACGAAGCATCTATTTTTAATGCCAGACAGCATTTCATCTTCTACCCTTAGTTTTGGGTGAGATGGGACATTCCTTCATCATCTCCTGTTACTTCAGCTTCCCAACCTTGACTAAAGCTGCATTTACTTTTTGCAGCTTAACACTACTTTGTACTCACTTTGAACAGACCTCATCACATCTCAATCCTATACATCAAAGCTCAATAGTTTTTTCCTCCGCTCCTTCTGCTTTCTTGATGTTATTCAAACTAGATTTACTAAATTCACACAACCTTGAAAATGCCTATCGAGATGCTGTCATTTCTATATGTCTGCACTTCTAGATCTTTTATTTATCAGGGAGCAGTCAGAATGATTTCTTGTCCCAAAGAGTCAGGGCACAATTTCTCTCCAATGTTGTTGTTTAAAGATATGTAAATAGGGTGGATAGAACCAACATTCTTCATTGAAAACAAAACTTAACGTTCCTTGCGTAACCCCGGTTCTCTGATATTATGAGTGAGATATCGCACATGTGGAGTTTCGCTAGGACCACCTGCTCTCTCGGAAGTACCTATCAAAAGTGTCTGTTGGAGACAGACAGGTAGAGTGGAGAATGAGGGGAGACCCTCACTTCCATAAAAGGAGCCCCTCTCCCGCCCTCTGGTTATTCTCAAGCATGCTTCTCTTCCTCACGCTCTTGCGAGCAGGGGAATGCGGTGAGATATCTCACTCATAATATCATAGACCTGGGGTTTAGCAAGTAACCTTAAGTTCTCTTTCAATTATTCGTTTCAATATCTCACATGTGGGGATATGGCCAACTCCCGTATCACAAAACATGCTCTCCGAAGCCAGAGTAGTCCCAACATCAGCATCTCTCAGAGGTGCCGAAACTAAGGGAGTACGCACCGAAAAGGTGCAGAGACAACCCAACGGGGAAAAACCTCATAGCAAAGTGAGGGGAAGCCCAATACAAGATTCATACAATCTCAGTTTAATGAGAAAAGCCCCAGAAAACGGAGGTAAACACCTCTGTAGTAGCGGACACTTCCAGACCCCTTCGAAGGCTATCACCCTCGCCATTATAAATCAATATTATGGTCCCCATGATCCGGCAGGATATCCTCGAAAGAGAAGGGCCCAATGAGCGAAGAGCATGACACCCTTGCCCAAACACTCCTACAATCCAAGTAGATGCGAACCGCACGTACTGGACAACGATGAAGACGCCCTTCTAGGAAAGGCAATAGGTGAAAAGCCATAGCCTCCAAGGTGTGACAATGGGAAAAAAGTCCTGCAAAGAGCATAGGACCATGGAAAAGTGTAGGGAGGAACAATCTGTCTAGTCACATAACTTCTCCATGACAAAAACACACCAACTAAAACATAGAGCATGCATAATGGACTGGCATTCTTTTCCAAGAGTCGTGGGCCTGTCTCTTTCCTTTTTTCTTTCTCTCTCACTGGCTATGCCCCGAAGGCTAAAGTGTCCGAGTGAGGATAGAGAATTGCTTCGTTCACTAGGGCAGGGGTTCCCAAACCATTTCACTCAGGGCCCCACTTCCTGCATTGGGGAACATCCCGCGCCCCACCTGCGTGCGCACGCACGCGCCACGTCTATTTCTATGGGCACACCCACAGTTTATGACACAAACTGTTCACACCCCTTTTGATGGTGGACAGAATTTTGCAGGTTTAAAGCTTATTTCCTGCAATTCTACACATTTTGTCATGGGGTGCAAAGAAAATGTTGCAGTTTTAAAGCAAATGTTCTTGCAATTCTATACATTTTGCCATGTCTAATGTGTATTCTTGTGATATGAGTGACAAAAAAAATATATGGGATAAAAAACCGAATTCAAAACGTTAGCTGACATGGGCTAGCTGATCTGGACATTTCTGACAAGCTATAAATAGCTCTCTAAGATATGCAATGACTAACATGACAAGAGGAATGCATTCTACCATTACAACTTTCAAGAGTACGTTTAAAGCCGGACTGAGTTCCTAAAAAATGAATGAATAAATGGCCAACCCCTTGCGGCCTCCCTATGGGTTTGGGAACCACTGCACTAGGGTATAAGCCCTGCATGACGATAGCTGTCGGGACTGGTCGTAAGCAGGGTTGCGCCTGCGGACCGGAAAATCACTGGTCATCGAGGTGCTCGAAGATGAGCAGGGAAAGCATACGGCATCCCTCACTTCTTCTCGTTGTGTCAGCTCTTCCACCCCAAACGGCGTGGTCACTGTGTTTTGTCTCCCCGGGACATATTGGGTCGTCACTTCTACCAGGCTGCAGTAAGTCAGTCTGGATAGATGTGGGAAGCGGGCTCTCTCAGAACAGAGCAGCCAGTGCCATGACGTAAGACGTAATATAGGTAATATAGCCAGAGGAAGAAGGAAACACTTGCAGCGCAGTATTCCTTATACTGGGCAGTAGGACAGCTACATAACTGGTATGTCTTGGTCCTGCTCCATGGGTGGTCAAGAGATGTTCCTCAGCCACTCGCTCCCCTAAGATGGGGAGGCAGAATAAGCGGTTGCATCACAGTAAAAAAAACAGGACGAGGAAAGCCGAAGCTTTGTGGACTCTGGAGTTTTCCTTTTCATCCAGACAGTAAAGTAAGGATTTACTACACTTACTGATCTCTAGCTCAATGGAGATTGTCCTCCATAACAGAGCCAAGTCATATTTTCCACCCCTCAAAATCAGTGGTGGAAAAAGTACCCAATTTACTTGAGTAAAAGTAAAGATACCTTAATAGAAAATGACTCAAGTAAAAGTGATACTACTTGAGTAAAAGTCTAAAAGTATTTGGCTTTAAATATACTGTAAGTATCAAAAGTAAATGTAATTGCTAAAATATACTTAAGTATCAAAAGTAAAAGTAAAAGTATAAATCATTTCAAATTCCTTATATTAAGCAAACCAGACCGCACAATTATATATATATATTTTTTACAGATAGCCAGGGGCACACTCCAACACTCAGACATTATTTACATACGAAGCATTTGTGTTTAGTGAGTCCGCCAGATCAGAGGCAGTAGAGATGACCAGGGATGTTCAATTTAGTATGGCACCGGAGAAGATGGCTGCCGTTTTACAGCCCTCTAACCAATTGTACTATTATGTGTGTTTTTTCGCGTTATTTGTAATTTATTCTGTACATAATGTTTCTGCCATCATCTCTTATAACCAAAAAGAGCTTCTGGACATCAGGACAGCGATTACTCACCTCGTATTGGACGAAGATTTTTTATTCAACGAGGCGGCCGCGAAGGATATCCTACAGACACCCGACAAGGCCCAAATCCCCGTCATTCGCAGGAGAAAGAGACGGAGATATCGTGGACGTAGGTCGGGGTGCCTCGTAAGGATCCGACAGCGAGCAAGTAAACTGCCTCTTCCATCAATCCTATTAGCCAATCTTCAATCATTGGAAAATAAATTAGATGACCTACGATTATGCTTATCCTACCAACGGGACATTAAAAACTGTAATATCTTATGTTTCACAGAGTCGTGGCTGAACGACGACATGGACAACATACAGCTAGCGAGCTATACGCTACATCGGCAGGATAGAACGGCTGACTCCGGTAAGACAAGGGGTGGCGGTCTGTGTATATTTGTAAACAACAGCTGCTGCACAAAATCAAATACTAAGGAAGTCTCGAGGTTTTGCTCGCCTGAGGTAGAGTATCTCATGATAAGCTGTAGACCACACTATTTACCAAGAGAGTTTTCATCTATATTTTTCATAGCTGTCTATTTACCACCACAAACCAATGCTGGCATTAACATTGCACTCAATGAGCTGTATAAGGCCATAACTAAACAGGAAAACGCTCATCCAGAGGCAGCACTCCTAGTGGCCGGGGACTTTAATGCAGGGAAACTTAAATCCGTTCTACCTAATTTCTACCAGCATGTAAAAAAATAAAAAACTCTAGACCACCTTTACTCCACACACAGAGACACATACAAAGCTCTCCCTCGCACTCCATTTGGCAAATCTGACCATAACTCTATCCTCCTGATTCCTGCTTATAAGCAAAAACTAAAGCAGGAAACACCAGTGACTCGGTTAATAAAAAAGTGGTCAAATGACGCAGATGCTAAGCTACAGGACTGTTTTGCTAGCACAGACTGGAACATGTTCCAGGATTCTTCAGATAGCATTAAGGAGTACACCACATCAGTCACTGGCTTCATCAATAAGTGCATCGATGACGTCGTCCCCACAGTGACCGTACGTACATACCCCAACCAGAAGCCATGGATTACAGGCAACATCCGCACTGAGCTAAAGGGTAGAGCTGCCGCTTTCAAGGAGCGGGACTCTAACCCGGACGCTTATAAGAAATCCCGCTATGCCCTCCGACGAACCATCAAACAGGCAAAGAGTCAATACAGGACTAAGATTGAATCGTACTACACCAGCTCTGACGCTCGTCAGATGTGGCAGGGCTTGCAAACTATTACAGACTACAAAGGGTAGCACAGCCGCGAGCTTCCCAGTGACACAAGCCTACCAGACGAGCTAAACCACTTCTATGCTCGCTTCGAGGCAAGCAACACTGAAGCATGCATGAGAGCACCAGCTGTTCCGGATAACTATGTGATCACGCTCTCCGTTGCCGATGTGAGTAAGACTTTTAAGCAGGTCAACATTCACAAGGCCGCAGGGCCAGACGGATTACCAGGACACAAAAAGTGTGTCTCCTCCATTTTCTCATGTGAGTACGGTCACGAAAGTGAGCTGCTGCACAGAGAATAGGGTTTTGTCTTAACGCAGCCCTGCCTTCTCACTGCTGCGAAACTCAGAGAGGGGAAGGAGTAGAAACCATTAAACGTGAAGAGAGAGGGTAGGCCCTGGACACTATCCTCAGCTGCTAGGGCTGCGCCCTAGGTTGGCCGACCTAGGAGGGATAGCAGTCTGCAATGATCAGAGGACTCAGAGTCCTCGAGAGCCTTCTGGGCATGTCCCTTAGCCAAGCAATTGATGCAGAGAGGGTGGGGATCTTTCCCAGCAATCATGGAGCCGCAAGCACAAGAACATGGGGGTTCGAGTGCTAGGCTTGTCCCGGGATGGGATAGCAGTGGCCATTGCGAGGGACAAGACTTGTTAGGGGGACCGAGCAACGCCTGTTGCAAGAACAACATGTAGACGGCGTAGGCTAGCAAGTTAGAAGCCCTGCGGCTTGTGGCTAGCAAATAGTATCTTGTGTAAGTGGCGTACCAAGCTAGCTAGTTAGGAGCCTTGCCTCTAAGCAAGCTAACCTCACTAGCATACCCTACCAGCAACACAATAGCATTGCTAACGCCGTTCTCTCATCTAGTTTAACCTACAGTGCCTTCAGAAGGTATTCCTACTCCTTGACTTATTCCACATTCTGTTGTGTTACAGCCTGAATTCAAAATTGATCAAAACAGTTTTTCCCCCTCACTAATCTACACACAATACCCCATAATGACAAAGTGAAAACATGTTTTTAGACATTTTTGCTAATTTATTGAAAAAGAAATACAGAAATTCTAATTTACATAAGTATTGAGTCAAAACATGTTAGAATCACCTTGGCAGTGATTACAAATGAGTCTATTCTGTACAGGCTTCCTTCTTTTCACTCTGTCAATTAGGTTAGTATTGTGGAGTAAATACAATGTTGTTGATCCATACTCAGTTTTCTCCTATCACAACCATTAAACTCTGTAACTGTTTTAAAGTCACCATTGGCCTCATGGTGAAATCCCTGAGCGGTTTCCTTCCTCTCCGACAACTGAATTGGAGGGACACCTGTATCTTTGTAGTGACTGGGTGTATTGACACACCATCCAAAGTGTAATTAATAACTTCACCATGCTCAAAGGGATATTAAGTGTCTGCTTTTATATTATTTTTTACCCATCTACCAATAGGTGCGGTTCTTTGCGAGGCATTGGAAAACCTCCCTGGTCTTTGTGGTTGAATCTGTGTTTGAAATTCACTGCTCGACTGAGGGACCTTGCAGATAATTGTATGTGTGGGGTACAGAGAAGAGGTAGTCATTCCAACAATCATGTTAAACATTATTATTGCACACAGAGTGAGTCCATGCAACTTATTATGTGACTTGTTAACCACATATTTACTGCTGAACTTATTTAGGCCTGCCATAACAAACCCATGACAAAGGGGTTGAATACTTATTGACTCAAGACATTTCAGCTTTTCTTTTTTATTAATTTGTAAAAATTTCAAAAAACATATTTCCACTTTGATATTATGGGGTATTATGTGTAGGCCAGTGAGAATAAAACTCAATTTAATCCATTTTAAATTTAGGCTGTAACTGTGACATGATGAGGTTGGTCCCAGGAGCAGAGAATAGATGAGGAATTAGTGGTAAAAGTAAACATAAATACTTTACTTAGAATAGGTAGCAGTAGGATTACAGTAACGCTGAGAAAACAACAAACACTAGGACTAGAAAACTTACTCAGGAGGCAAACACACATGACATACGAATCAAGCTACTGCAACGGAAACAGATCACACACCTCTCTTAAAGGGGAACTCATAATTAGAAAACAGAAAACACCTGAACGTCATAATAGTCTCTAGGACGCCCTCTGGTGACAGGTGGAACCATGACAGTATACCCCCCTTCTAGAAGCGGTTCCAGCCGCGGAGTCAGGGAGCACCACGGAGTTGGGCAGTGTGTTGTGAGCATACTCCGCCCAGACGAGGAACTTGCTCCAGTTGAAGGCCTGAGAAGAGACAAAACACCGGAGGAACTTCTCCAGCTCCTGGTTGACGCGCTCAGTCTGCCCATTCGACTGTGGGTGGAACCCCGAGGAGAGACTCACCGACGTCCTCAACAGGGAGCAGAAGGCTTTCCAATACCGCGCCACGAACTGGGTCACACGATCCGAGACAATGTCCTGGGGAAGTCTGTGTAGTCGAAAGACATAGGTAATCAAGAGATTAGCCGTCTCCCTCGCTGAGGGCAACTTGAGCAAAGCGATGAAATGGGCTGCTTTGGAGAACCGATAGACGACCACCAGGATAGTGGTCATCCCTTGGGAAGGAGGTAACCCTGTGATAAAGTCTACAGACAGGTGGGACCAGGGCCGGCTGGGGATGGGCAGAGGTGTCCATCCCCATGCGACGGCGCACAATTGGCCCAGCGTCGTCCAGGGTAGGGGAGGGAATGGCCGGCAGGGATGTAGCTCAGTTGGTAGAGCATGGCGTTTGCAATGCCAGGGTTGTGGGTTCGATTCCCACGGGGGGCCAGTATGAAAAAATAAAATAAAATAAATAATGAATGCACTCACTAACTGTATGTCGCTCTGGATAAGAGCGTCTGCTAAATGACTAAAATGTAAAAATGTAATGTGTCCGATTAACCCCTGGGTGCCCAGACAATTTAGAGGTGTGTCCCCATTGTAGTATTTGGGACCGGACTGATCGTGGAACATAAAGCCTGTTAGCGGGACCCCCACCGGGGTCATGTTCTCGGTTCTGGGCTTGTCGGACCGTGGTCCCTCTCCTCGTTAGAGACATCGTGCTGAAGGGACAGGGCGTCTGCCTTCTGATTCTTGGATCCTAGGCGATAGGCTAGTGTCAAGTTGAACCTGTTAAAAAGCAGAGCCTGGCGAGCGTTCAACTGCTTGGCTTCTTGAATGGAGACCAAATCATGAAAGGATGAGGTGCCCCCTCCAACCAGTGTCTCCACCCATCAAGAGCCCACTTTACTGCCAAGAGCTCCCGGTTGCCTACATTGTAGTTGTGTTCCGCTGGCGAGAACCGCTTGGAGAGGAAGGCGCATGGGTGCAGTTTCTTGTCCTCCTCATTCCGCTATGAAAGGACCGCCCCTGCTCCGGTGTCCGAGGCGTCCACCTCTACCACGAAGGGACGAGTAGGATCAGGATGAACGAGGATGGGCCCGGAGGTGAAACGTCCCTTGAGCTCCATGAATGCCCTGTCAGCCTCAGGGGTCCAGCAAAAACGGTGGTCAGGGACCTGCGGGTTAGAACCGTGAGAGGCAAAATTGCATATAAAACGGCTGTAAAAATTGGCAAACCCGAGGAACCACTGGACTTGTTTGAGTGAGGCGGGACGGGGCCAGTCGGTGACTGTCTTAACCTTAATGGGGTCCATTTGGATGCCGGCGGTAGAGATAATGTGACCCAGGAAAGAAACTTGGGATATGTGGAACTCACATTTCTCAATCTTGACATATAGTTGGCTCTGCAGGAGATGCCTCAGGACTTGGCGGACATGCAGGATGTGTTCCGGGAGGGTCTTGGAAAAGAACAGGATGTCGTCGAGGTCAACAAAGATGAACCGATTCAACATATCCCTAAGCGTGTCATTGACTAATGCTTGGAAGACTGCCGGTGAGTTAGATCATCCAAAGAGCATGACTAAATACTCATAGTGGCCACTAGGGGTGTAAAAGGCAATCTTCCATTCATCACCCTCCCTGATTCTCACCAGATTGTAAGCGTTGCGGAGGTCCAGCTTGGTGAAGAATTGGGCCCCTTGAGCCAACTCCAAGGTGGCGGACATCAGGGGTAGAGTGTAACGATTCTTAATCGCAATCCTGTTCAGCCCTCTGTAATCAATGCAGGGACGCAGACCCCCATCCTTCTTACCCACGAAGAAGAAGCCTGCACCAGCTGGAGATGTAGAAGGGCAAATGAACCCTGCCTCCAGCGACTCCCAGATGTAATTGTCCATGACAGCTGCTTCAGGGGCCGAGAGGAAGTATAGCCGGCCCCGAGGAGGTGTGGAGCCGGGTAGAAGTTCTATGGCACAGTCTTAAGGACGATGAGGGGGAAGGATGGCGGCTTGCCTCTTACTGAAAATCTCCCGAAAGTCGAAGTACAGGGGTACCCTAGGATTAGAGGATTCTCGGGAGCAGTGATCAAAAGAAAGCTAAGAGTTTCAGAATGGTTCCCCCCAACCTGCAGTAGAATGGGCTTGGTATGATACTCCACCTGGCCGGAGCCGATGGGACGCCCATCGAACGCTTGAATCTGCAGAGGGATGGGACATTTCATGCAGGGGATTTGTAGTTTACTGGTGAAGTGTTGGTCCATGAAATGTATCCGCGCCCCAGAGTCCAAGAAGGCTTGAATGTGGTGCTGACAGTTGTCCCAGGGTTGCAGGTAGTGACAGACTGTGACTGGGTGGCTGGGGAGTAACTGCACAGCTCGTCAGGGTCTCCCCTTGACCTCGCGAGCGCTTGCGTTTCCCGTCAACTCTGGACATGTAGCACGGAGATGGCAGAGACCTCCGCAACATAGGCAGCAGCCTTCACACATGCGCTTGTCACGTTCCTGTAGGCTCAGACGTGTGCGTCCCAGCTGCATGGGTTCCTCAATGCTGTGCTCGGGGGGCTTGGGGTGCTCAAGAAACCGGGATACCGGGGTGGTGTCAAAAAAGCGCTGTCTCACACGTTCTCGGATGCGGTTGTCAACCTGATTGCCAGTGTTATCAGTGACTCGAGGTCCTCTCCCAGTTCTCGAGCGGCCAGAAAACACACCTCTCTTAAAGGGGAACTCATAATTAGAAAATAGAAAACACCTGAGTGTCATAATAGTCTCTAGGACAGTCCCTGTCACCCTCTGGTGACAGGTGAAACCATGACAGTAATACAACAAAATGTGGAAAAAGTAAAGGTTGTGTTAACTAGAACGACCCTCTCAGCTTTCACGGCCGAAGGCTAGCTCGGTCATGCGTTTTTGTTCAGCCACACCTTCACCACGAGATAGCTGCTAGCTAGCTAACGCCCCACTAGCCTCGCGGCTATAGCGTTATACGTTGCTCAATATTGCTAGCTGTTAGCTGCAAGGCTCCTAACTAGATAGCTTGGTACGCCATTAACACTAGATACTATCCAAGTTAGCCTAAACCTTCCAGTGTGGGCTAAACCAGTCTCAATAGCTAGCAATGATGCCAACTACCAACGGAGACTGAACATTTTTAAAGGAATTTCTACTCGAAAATAAAAACCTTCCGGTTAGTACTCAACCTCTCGACAAGGTCTGAAGACCTACACTCGGCAGCGATATCCTTCACGGTTTACTTGTGAGCAGATAAGCAGGAAAACAGGTATCCAGCCGATATGAGGAAGAGAAGCGAGAATAACCAAAGAATGGGAGAGTGCTCCTTTTATGGAAGTGAGGGTCTCACTGTCTCCAACAGATGCTTTTGATAGGTACTTCCAAGAGAGAAGGTGGTCCTAGTGAACCCCCACATTTGAGATACCGAAATTAATAATTGAAAGAGAACCCTATGCTACTTTTGACATATACTGTTTGTCGTATAATTCTAATTTGAGGTGTCTAATATATTTAGATTAGCAATTGGCAGCTGGGAATCAACAAAATGCCCTTAGGTCACTGGTCCCTTCATGGTTTGATTCTGAATGTGTAGTAGGCGTACTAGTCAACCTCCTGTGCAAACACCATTCTGAAATGTATCTAAACAACCATTAGCTCAGCTGGTTGGAGCATGGTACTATCGGTGTGGGGATTGTGGTTTTGTGTATTTTGCACCTTAGGTTTTACAAAAAAATATGTTATTTTAATGATGTCTGAAATGCGTTTGATAAGCAAATTTCGAATTCCCCTGAAACCGCATCAAAGCACTCAATCAAGAATAATGAATCCTGATGGCCTTGAACAAAGTTTGATAATGTAATCATACTGCAGAATAATGTAACTACATAGCAGCATGAACTGCTTATCATTATCACTGGAACAAAATATGTTGTTAAGAAAATTAAAAAACTAAGAGTAGTTATGCTCTAGACAGCTAGTTAGCTGACATGCAGTCTTGTTATTTGACAAGTTCTGTTCAGTCAGGCATTGCCTTTTCCTTTAAAACAAATAAACTAAGGACATCAGATGTTCATGGCAAAGCAACGATTCATAACAGCACTACACGACTGAATGGAGGAGATTTATGTTTGGGGTCTGAGGTGAGATGTTTTCTCTACTCACTTTAGACCCTCCTTCCTGAGGGAATGATTGGAACTTGGCTGCTCTGATATACAGCTGGATCCCTGTGTGTCTGTGCAGTCCAGGAGTCAGAAACACAACTCCCAGTGCCAACATCCCCATTTATCCAGCATGACCCGCAGCGATTAAAGCATGTAGCAGATCAGAGGAAGGGTCAGGCTCCCCATCTCCGCCTCTGTTTGGGAAATCACTGCCATTTGATCCAGGCCAGCCCCAGAGGAATGCTGTTCCTGCAGATATCTTACAGGCACTGAGACTGCCAAACGGGCTTCTGGCACGAGAGCATTTTGGACTCAGGTACAGTGGGGAAAAAAAGTATTTAGTCAGCCACCAATTGTGCAAGTTCTCCCACTTAAAAAGATGAGAGAGGCCTGTAATTTTCATCATAGGTACACGTCAACTATGACAGACAAATTGAGAAGAAAAAAAATCCAGAAAATCACATTGTAGGATTTTTTAATGAATTTATTTGCAAATTGTGGTGGAAAATAAGTATTTGGTCAATAACAAAAGTTTCTCAATACTTTGTTATATACCCTTTGTTGGCAATGACACAGGTCAAACGTTTTCTGTAAGTCTTCACAAGGTTTTCACACACTGTTGCTGGTATTTTGGCCCATTCCTCCATGCAGATCTCCTCTAGAGCAGTGATGTTTTGGGGCTGTCGCTGGGCAATACAGACTTTCAACTCCCTCCAAAGATTTTCTATGTGGTTGAGATCTGGAGACTGGCTAGGCCACTCCAGGACCTTGAAATGCTTCTTACGAAGCCACTCCTTCGTTGCCCGGGCGGTGTGTTTGGGATCATTGTCATGCTGAAAGACCCAGCCACGTTTCATCTTCAATGCCCTTGCTGATGGAAGGAGGTTTTCACTCAAAATCTCACAATACATGGCCCCATTCATTCTTTCCTTTACACGGATCAGTCGTCCTGGTCCCTTTGCAGAAAACAGCCCCAAAGCATGATGTTTCCACCCCCATGCTTCACAGTAGGTATGGTGTTCTTTGGATGCAACTCAGCATTCTTTGTCCTCCAAACACGACGAGTTGAGTTTTTACCAAAAAGTTCTATTTTGGTTTCATCTGACCATATGACATTCTCCCAATCCTCTTCTGGATCATCCAAATGCACTCTAGCAAACTTCAGACGGGCTTGGACATGTACTGGCTTAAGCAGGGGGACACGTCTGGCACTGCAGGATTTGAGTCCCTGGCGGCGTAGTGTGTTACTGATGGTAGGCTTTGTTACTTTGGTCCCAGCTCTCTGCAGGTCATTCACTAGGTCCCCCCGTGTGGTTCTGGGATTTTTGCTCACCGTTCTTGTGATCATTTTGACCCCACGGGGTGAGATCTTGCGTGGAGCCCCAGATCGAGGGAGATTATCAGTGGTCTTGTATGTCTTCCATTTCCAAATAATTGCTCCCACAGTTGATTTCTTCAAACCAAGCTGCTTACCTATTGCAGATTCAGTCTTCCCAGCCTGGTGCAGGTCTACAATTTTGTTTCTGGTGTTCTGATTTTATGGAATTTTTTTTCCTCAATTTGTCTGTCATAGTTGACGTGTACCTATGATGAAAATTACAGGCCTCTCTCATCTTTTTAAGTGGGAGAACATGCACAATTGGTGGCTGACTAAATACTTTTTTTCCCCACTGTAGGCCTGGGAAGAGGTCAGACAGTGGCTCACACTAGGCTTACTAAATGATGGTGGGCAGCATTTGGGGTGGGGAGGAATAATGATCAACAGAGAATACAGAATAAAAAATCCCTGCAGAGTTTGCTGTTCTTTGCAGCAGACTTACATATTGTAAATGCTTGCATCTCCAGATAAAAAGGCTGAGATTTTTTTATTTAGATAGGTACCGTAATTTTCGGACTATAAGCCGCGCCTTTTTTCCCATTTTTCGACCCTGCGGCTTATATAACGGTGCGGCTAATCTATGGATTTTTACAGCTAACGGACACTAGAAGACCTCCTAAATCTATGGATTTTACAGGTTACAGTCCACCAACTTTAACTCTATGGGCTCTATGACCGGTCCGCGCCCCCCACCTTTAAGCGGCGGGCTCCAGCAGGAAAAGCTGGAGGCCGGAAAAGAGTGAGACAGGTAGCGCGCAAAAGTAAAAGTGGAACCGAGAGTGGTACGAGAGACAGAACAAGAGACAGAACGAGAGCAAGACTGACAGACATTACGAGAGCGAGACAGTTTGTGCAAAGGAAGTTTTCATGCACAAACCCTCATTATGGAAAACAAACGTAGAAATGCATATGATGCAGCTTTTAAGTTAAAGGCAGTCAATCTGGCTGTAAAAGAAGGAAATAGAGCTGCTGCACGTAGCCTTGGCATCAATGAGTCAATGGTGAGACGTTGGAGACGCCAGCGGGAAGAACTGTCTCAATGCAAAAAGTCAAAAAAGCTTTCAGAGGTAATAAAAGCAGATGGCCCGAACTTGAAGACTTTCTTGAAGATTGGGTGAACACACAGAGAGCAGACGGCCGAGGTGTTTCCACCGTGCAGATCCGACTGAAAGCTGAAACAGTCGCCACCGAAATGAAAATTGAAAATTGTAGAGGTGGACCATCCTGGTGTTTCAGATTTATGAGACGAAAGGGACTGTCCATCAGGGCGCGGACGACTGTGTGTCAGCAACTCCCTCCCGACTACCAGGAAAAAATAACAAACTTCGGCGAATTCACACAAAGAAAGATAGAGGAATATTCCATCGGACCGGACCAGATCATAAATATGGATGAAGTGCCTTTGACGTTTGACCTGCCTCTCACTAGGACTGTTAACAAGAAAGGTGAATCGTCCATCACGTTGAGAACCACTGGCCACGAGAGAACGAATTTCACTTGTGTTCTTGGCTGCACAGCATCTGGATTAAAGCTTCCGCCAATGGTGATTTTTAAGAGGATTACAATACCAAAAGAAAAGATCCTGAACGGCATCTCCTTTAAAGTCAACAAGAAAGGGTGGATGATAGAAAGCGTAATGAATGAGTGGCTGAATGAGTGCTACGTCAAGCGCCCTGGAGGATTCTTTCGCCAAAAAAAAGCTTTGCTCGTTTTGGACAGCATGAGGGCCCATATAACGGATTATGTGAAAGCAGCCATCAAGAGCACAAACTCGATTCCAGCTGTGATTCCTGGGGGCACAACGAAGCATCTGCAGCCACTCGACATCAGTGTCAATCGTGCGTTCAAAGTGGCACTACGCGTTCAGTGGGAGGCGTGGATGACTAGCGGCGATAAATCATTCACCAAAACTGGTCGCATGCGAAAAGCAACTTTCGCTCAAGTTTGCAAGTGGATCCTGATAGCATGGAGGAGTGTCAAAACATCCACGATCATTAACGGGTTCCGAAAGGCTGGACTGCTGCGTGATGAAGAGGAGGACGCCGCCACAGCTGAGGCCCTTCAGAGGCTGTTCGATTCCGACAGTGACAAAGAGGAGTTCGTTGGTTTTGAGAGCGACAACGAAGGAGAGAGGAGAGTGGCTGACGAAGCCACCCTGAGCCTGTTCGTTTCCGACACTGAAGATGAGGACTTTGGTGGTTTTAGTACGCAGGAAGAAGACGGAGATGAGGATTAATGACTTGACTTTTCTGGTTACAGCCGTGTACTGCACCTTAGCCTAAAAGATGAAGACGAGGATTAATGACTTTTCTGGTAGGCTGATTACCGTATATTTTAAGCAGCCGTGTTGCTGCATTTTTAGGCTTACGCGCTTACTGTCGTGTTACAGGCACTTTATTTTGCACTTTAAAAAAAATACATTTAATTTAGCCATTGATATTGCCTCGTCAAGCACTGTAAGCTTTGTTTTTTGTTATGGTACTACTGTAGGCTATAATGTAGATAAATATTCAAAGATGTGCACACTTTTTCAAGGTTTTTCAAAAGTAACCAAAGTTAAGTGGTTAAATGATTGTGACGCTATTAACTAATTTTGCTGGGGAACCCCTAGCACTCCCTCAAGGACCACTGGTTGAAAACCACTGCTGTAGATCACTGCCGGTATGTGCGCTGGGAGCGCACCGTTTAAGTTTGAAAGTTGAAAAGTTTGTGTGTCTGAAACGCTATGTGATACAGTACACTTTACACAGCACAGTATATGTTCTGTAGCTACTATTGCACTAAATGGTAACACTTGAATACGTTATGCAAATATGCAACTTGTTTGTTGAAATGTTAATAAATGGGAGCTTCCTCAAGCAGCCATCATTTTCCCGACAATCCCCTCTGTGCACGAACCCTTACATATGGTAATTAAACATTAAAACACCTGCGGCTTATAGTCCAGTGCGGCTTATATATGTACACATCATTCAATTTAGCTGCTGCGGCTTATACTCCGGTGCGCCTTATAGTGTGGAAAATACGGTACTTTCTTTAATTTTCAAAGAGGTTCAGATGATTCGTAATACATCTCTAAATACCAGTTTTAAATCCCTTGAAAATCAGAATGCTCCTCAGAAACAACATAAAAGAGCTGCTAAATGAGATTTTAGCCAGATAAATTAAAGATATGTATCAATTTACTTCCTGAATCACGTGCTGGGATCACCTGACTTCTCCCAGACCACAGTTAACCACTTGGGTTTTGTTTATTCAGATGGAGGGAGCCGAAGCACCAAAAGGCATGGATTATAATGAAAAATCATCAGTGGAGTCCTTTGATGTCTAAATGAGACATGTGCAGCCCAGACCCCTCTCTTTCCCTCACAAACCCTCACATGCACGCACACACACACACACACACACACACACACACACATTGTTTATTGCTAACAGAAAGTCCCTGAATAGATAGCTACAGTGCTATGAAAAAGTATTTGCCCCCTTTCTAATTTTCTCTACTTTTGCATATTTGTGATACTGAATGTTATCAGATCTTCAACCAAAACCTAATATTAGATAAAGGGAACATAAGTGAACAAATAACACAACAATTACATATTTATTTCATTTATTTTATAAACAAAGTTATGCAACACCCAATTCCCCTGTGTGAAAAAGTAATTGCCCCCTTACACTCAATAACTGGTTGTGCCACCTTTAGCTGCAATGACTCCAACCAAATGCTTCCTGTAGTTGTTGATCAGTCTCTCACGTCGCAGTGGAGGAATTTTGGCCCACTCTTCCATGCAGAAACTCAGTGACGTGTGGGTTTTCAAGCATGAACTGCTCGTTTCAAGTCCTGCCACAACATCTCAATGGGGATTAGGTCTGGACTTTGACTAGGCCATTCCAAAACTTCCAATTTGTTGCTTTTTAGCTATTTTCATGTAGACTTGATTGTGTGTTTTGGATCATTGTCTTGCTGCATCACCCAGTTGTGCTGCAGCTTCAGCTCACATACGGATGGTCTGACATTCTCCTGTAGAATTCTCTGATACAGAGCAGTGTTCATGGTTCCTTCTATTAAGGCAAGTCGTCCAGGTCCTGAGGCAGCAAAGCATCCCCAAACCATCACACCACCACCACCATGCTTGACCTTTGGTATGATGTTCTTACTGTGAAATGCAGTGTTTGGTTTTCGCCAGGCATAATGGGACCCATCTCGTCCAAAAAGTTGACTCAAGTTTGCCAAAAAGCACCTGGATGATCATCAAGACTCTTGGAAGAACGTTCTATGGACAGATGATTCAAAAGTATAACTTTTTGGACGACATGGTTCCAGTAATGCCTGGCGAAAACCAAACTCTGCATTCCACAGTAAGAACATCATACCAAAGGTCAAGCATGGTGGTGGTGGTGTGATGGTTTGGGGATGCTTTGCTGCCTCAGGACCTGGACGACTTACCTTAATGTTCCCTTTATCTAATATTAGGTTTTGGTTGAAGATCTGATAACATTCAGAACCACAAATATGCAAAGGTAGAGAAAATTAGAAAGGGGGCAAATACTTTTTCATAGCACTGTAGCTCTAGTCAAACTTCAATAGGAGTTCCAGAGCTTTTCAGGACTACTGTGATTTATTACCAATGTCTTAATTTGGGACATCGCACTTAAATGGTAACCCATGTGCTTTGAATTATAAGGCACACTAGGAAAATCACAAGGTTTTCTAGATAATGGTCCAAAGGGCATTTCCTGCATCTGTTTTTCACTAATGCAGGCAGAGGATGTTATTACTTACAACCAATTTTCAATTTTTCACACTGAAATCATTATTTTCCACTGACGGCAGATTTGGGGCTTGACTCCTGAAGAAATCTTCATGTGCTGGGAAAATCCCACAGAGTTTTTTGGAAGTCAATCATTTGTCAGACCTCCAGATTGAGCAGTGAGTACATGTTAGTATGTTGCACAGGGGAAGTCGGACAGTCAATGAGAAACCACCCCACAAAGTGAAATAAGCAACTGAAATGTACTGTGATGGGTAATAGACATTCTTATAACCACTTCTAAAGATCAACAACTTAAGGACAACAACTCCAGAAAACTGGATATCTTTAAGGTATCTCAATATCAAATAATTTCTCTGTAACAATTAAGTACCTTACTGTGATTGTTTTCAATTCAAAATTGTAAAAAATTAACAAAAATAACTTCTTAGCAAAGAGCAATTCCTCAAGCAAGAATTTTGGTGTGAGGTGTGACCCAGGTGCGGTGCAGGATAGACAGTATGCAGTAGGCAGAGATGGTGAAACAAGGATCACGATAAAATAAAGGTTATTTTATATAGTATTTTTTTTTGTGATTTTTGTTTTGTTGGTATTCTTTCTTAAAACTGCATTGTTGGTTAAGGGCTTGTAAGTAAGCATTTCACTGTAAGGTCTACACCTATTGTATTCGGAGCATGTGACAAATATAATTTGATTTGATTTGATTTGATGATGTCACCAGGCACGCCAAAACTCCATCCCACCAAAACAGGCTGACATTTCAGGTGGTCTTTTCAAACAGCTTTTACACTAAAAGGGCATTAGTATTATTATACACTATTATTCCAACCTCATAGTGTGGAAATATATATAAAATACATTTTTGACTGCACTGAGCCTTTAAAAGTTCTAAGCATAAAAAAACATTCAAAATAACCCAAGCCACTTGTATGATACTAAAAGAAAAGTTACAATATAATCTTATACCTTCATATACTACAGGTACGTTTGAAGAGATTATTCTGTAGAAATTGTGATGATGAGTAGTTTGGAAGTACATCCTGTTAACTACTCTCACTGACATTAAGAGGATTATGGTAGGTAGTGGCAGACAGGAGGCCTCCTTCCTTCCGTCAAGTTGAGTCTTCCTATCCACTCCAAATTTCGGCTACCTCTGCGACTGTAATTTGCCTAAAACTGAAGGAATGTGTTAGGCACCCGTTTCAGCCTCTATGATGGGTGGAGACAGACAGATAAATCAAAAGGCTGAGAGACAGTGAGAGAGGGAGGGAGAGTATTTGTCTGAGGAACATGGAGAGGGTGGATCATTTGTCTTGCAGATGTATGTTGATATGGTGGTGGTGGTGACGGTAGGGGCTGGGCTGGGGGAGTAGGGCGTCGTGGTTGCGCAGCTAGTGGGAGGACATGTGGTAAGTGGTGTCAGAGTTGTTGGTAATGAGCAAGTTGGATGGTAGGAAAGTGGGATGGATCGGTGAACGTGGGTTTTAGAACATTGCAACTGGGTAATTCCATGTCCTAATGCCGCGTTTCCATTGACCACTCACAGCTGCAGCACAGCTCAGGGTGCCAACCAAATCAAGGCACAATGACTAGACTAGTACACCCTATACAGATGTAGGATCTTCATTATTTTGTTGCTGAGATTTTTCCTGCACTGCAGGAAATGCAAATTTGTAGTGTATTCAAGGATTAAAAAGGCTTCGAAAGTTTGTAATTTCCAATTTAAAATGTCAGACTTGATTTGCTCTAACAAAAAATGTATCAACCCCCTATTAATTATAATCCACATAATAATTAAAATGTTCTGTTGCTGCAGGATTATTTTCCTGCTGTCGCAAACTGGCTCAAATTAATATCCTACATCTGTAGAGTCGAGGTACAGAACTATAACCAATAAGTATTAGGAAACCTCGAAGTCACTGAACCTTCCTCTTTTCTTTCCTTTTTCTTCCCTACTCTTCAAAAGACCAGGTTAAGTGTCTTTCTAGACGCAGCAGTAATTGGTCTCTGTGTTGTGACTCCTCTTTATCACTGTCTCTCTTCTGACATGTATGTTTACCAGCACTTTAATCTTCAAAAAGCCTGTTAACATAAGTAGCTCAGCAGTCATAAACCATAAAGTCAGCCTCTGAATGATCCTCGGCACCATCCTGTTTACCACACTGAGGAGCGTAAACAGCACTCTGATCATATCACCGCTTTGCTCGCTTGACTCTTTTTGAATTATTATTCATATTGTATTAATATTCAGGCTGGTGAGACAGGGAGAGAAGTTACGTACTGTAAGTGTTCTGTTTACATGACTGTTTGGTGGATGCACCTGTTGAACTATCTCGGTGACAAAATGCTGCAAATCAAAGGATGACACTTAAGACATCCCACTGGGCAAACCACACCATTTCAACATGGAAATGTGGGTAATATTTGGTTGGGTCGTTGATCAATGAGATTTCAACCTTTATTCACCCACTCAAACAGACAGTCAGAAGTTTGTTGAATTCCCAATGTGTTATCACTGCACTTTCAACCATTTAAAAGCACAACAAAGTTCAAATGTGAATACAATGTCAGATATTTTGTATTTATACAACAACTTAATGTGTTATCACTGTGTTTCATATAATAGCAAAACCAAATGGCCTGTATTGTAGTTTAGATTACATTAAAAGTACTGTTTGAGGTTCTGTACAGATATTTATATTGTGAAGATCTCCACAGACCTGCGACCTTTGCACGCTATCCTGAACATGCACACTTTCTATGATTACATATTAATCCTTTTATAGTTACAGTAACCTCAAAATGTGGTCATGGATGAGTTATTCATTTTAAGGTTGAATAAAAACTGTTAAATTAGTTTGTAAGATAGCCTTATTACAAAAGTAATATCGAATTGTGTTAGGTTGACAATGGGGGGGGGAGGGGTAACTCAGTTGGGGTCTCCAATTAATGTTGAGAGTTAGAATAGTAGAATACACAAGGTGCAATTTCTTTGTGTAGATCAAATTAATAATGAGAGAAATGGCGGTGGAAACGCCTTTATGCACAAATATTGATATAATAACCATCATAACGAAGTAAACTTGGAGTCATGTGATGATATGGTGTGTGATCCTCCCACTACGTCCCAGGAAACCATGCAGTTTATTGCAGTGTTTATTAGGCTACAGATTAAATAATTTCTGATGAACTTCACAGGGTGGCTAATGTTCAGTCCCTGGACAACAAAGGAGAAGATCTCCTTCCAGAGAGACATCAGAGACTGTAACATACTCTGTTTCACGGAATCATGGCTCTCTCCGGATATACTGTCCCCGTCCATACAGCCAGCTGGGTTCTCAGTACATCGCACAGACAGGAATGAAGAACTTTCAGGGGAAAAGAAAGGTGGAGGTGTATGTTTTATGATTAACTGCTCATGGTGTGATTGTGGTAACGTACAGGAACTCAAGTCCTTCTGTTTACCCGACCGAGAATATCTCACAATCAAATGCCGACCGCATTACCTCCCGAGATAATTATCTTCGGTCATCGTCACAGCCATGTATATTCCCACGACGGCTCTCAAGGAACTACACTGGACTTTGTGCAAACTGGAAACCGCATATCCTGAGGCCACATTTATTGTAGCTGGGGACTTTAATAAAGCAAATATTAGTAAAACTCTACTGAAGTTTTATCAACATATTGCCTGCGCCACTCACACATCAAAAACTCTCGCCATTGCTACTCTCCCTTCCGGGATGGCTACAAGGCCCTCCCCCACCCTCCCTTCAGCAAATCAGATCACGCCTCCATCCTGCTCCTCCCTTCCTTTAGGCAGAAACTCAAATAGGAAGTACCCGTGGTAAGGACTGTTCAACGCCGGTCTGACCAATCGGAATCCATGCTTCAAGATTGTTTTGATCACATGGACTGGGATATGTTCCGGGTTGCCTCTGAGAATAACATTGACATATACACTGACACGGTGACTGAGTTCATCAGGAAGTGTATAGCGTATGTTGTTCCCACTGTGATGATTACAAACCAAAAATCGTGGATAGATGGCAGCATTCGCGCAAAACTGAAAGTGCAAATCACCGCATTTAACCACGGCAAGGTGACTGGGGATACGGAGTACAAACAGTCTAGTTATGCCCTTCGTAGACAATCAAACAGGCAAAACATCAGTACAGAGACAAAGTGGAGTCGCAATTCAATGGCTCAGACACGAGACGTATGTGGCAGGGACTCCAGACAATCACGGATTATAAAGGGAAAAGAAGCCAAGTTGCGGACACCGACGTCTTGCTCCCGGACAAGCTAAAAATCTGTCGCCAATTGGATGGAAACCTAGCTACTGACAGCTACTGATTTTTAGATTGGTAAGTTAGTCTAGCCAGCTATCTAAACTTGTAGTAATCATGGTCAAATTACCGGCCCCAATGATTTTGTCAGTCACTGTCACTCAGATAATTCCCCCAACATAATTTCACCCAAAAGGCTAGGGCGGGTTCTGACTGCATGTGTGGGTACGGATGTGGATACGTAGACCCGCAAGCCACTGAGGCCCCTCATGATGAGTTCAGATTTTTAGTGGCCCCCACCCCATCCCTGCTGTAGATAAATCAATTCTCCAGTAGGATGTGCTGCCCAGCCTATTGTTATTTTTTCTGATAGTGGATATAACGTTGAAGATCTGATGTTGTTTTAAAGGTACAAATTCAACATATTTTATACAAGTTTTGTCTATGTAGAAAAATTGTTACCATAATTACATAATTCTGTGGTTGAAAACAACGTTGATGACTTTCTGCAATCCAACGCATTTTCCACATAGATTCCATGTTACAATATGTTGACAAATTACATTGAAACAACGTTGATTCAACCAGTTTGTGCCCAGTGGGATGTAAAGAAGGGCTGTGTCTGTGGAGTGCTTTAATTCTCTCTTTCCTTCTTCCTTCCACAAAAGAAAGCACTGCAGGTATCTGGCTAAAGCTGGAGAATAGTCCCTTAGCCCTGTGTTAAACATACACTGAAACAGACATCTTTGAAACTAAGGGTAATCTCCTCCTGTCTTACTTTCACAAATGGGGCTGTCCTGGACCACACAGCACAGCTGGGCTCAGTCAAATTACTTAGAAGGGACTTAGCGTCCATCAAACGCAGAGAGAGGTTCCGGGTCGTGCCACAGCGCTTTTGGTCAAACGCAAAGCGGATTTGAATTTCCTGGGCAAATTTTCAACTTTCTCTGTTGGTGTCCTGAAACACTCCAGGTTCACCTCAGCCCCAGAATATAAGCAATCACCAGGGGCGTCGGCAGGATGAGACACAGGAAGAAGCCTGGTCTCCAAACATCTGGTAGGGCCAGGCTTCCATGACTCGCTCAACCTCAGGATAAAAAAAAGGCCTCAGATCTGCAGGGATCAAAGTGTGCCCTGGGTGCATGGCCACTGTGGCCTCCCTCAACGTATTCAAATATGGTTTCCTGAAAGCAACTGTAGCCATAAGCAGACCTCAGAACATAAATGGGGAGGAAAGAGATGATGAATACCTGAAAGTCTATGTGTTCTCTGCACACAACACAAGTGAAGCATTATGAAAGCCCATGGCTTATGGAAAATGAAAATGTTTTTATCACAGCATTTAGCATTTTGCCCCAAAACCATCTACCCTGCTCTCAGGAGAAGGGAATTTCAAACCTCATTAATGGACCTAGCTAGTTATAATGAATTTTTCCCCAATTTATAATGGCATAACTGCTTAATTATTTTTGCTAGTATAAACCAGGGAACTACAGTAGGAGAAACACTTTAAATGCATATTTCAATGAATGAAATTAAACTCAAACTGCTATTCCTTCCAGCATTTCCCTTCATATTCATACATCATGAATTCTTAAAAGCAGACCCTTGTCAGCGGCAGTGATGCTTCAGAGCGGGGGTCACCTGTATCAAGCATTACCGAATTAGCTGCTATCTAACCCAGACCTGCTGTGGCGTGCTGACACTAATCCCTCGCCCGCTGGAGAGCCCTGTCTGTGTTATATTATCATGTCTAATCCGCGTAATCTCCCGGCCGCGCAGCTAAACGGTATCCCACCTCCGTCTCTTACCTCAGTCTCGTAATAACATTAATGAAGGGCCGGGCCCCCATTACCCAGGCAGGCTAGCAGTGGGCTGGGTTACGGCCGTAATCAGCAGCGCCCTGCTCAACCACCCACTCAGCCTCCCAGGCAGCATGAATTAATGGAATTCAGCGCCTTGGGCAAAAAGCAAACCAAACATAAGTTCAACAAATCAGGGTTTGTGTATTTTCTTGTCACCGTTACTATGTGGGTCTATTAGAGCCATTGATGGGATCTTTAGCGAAGGGCTCTGCATGGGAGAATGAGGCTTTGAAGTGCTATAGTGCCACTTCTAAAACCCCTGCGATGAGAAGTTGTTTATGATGAGCTGACCCAGGTTATTAAAATACCATATAAATGATCACTCATTATACTTCCTCCCTTTGTTGTCAACAAAAAAAGGCAGGAAGGATTGGTAGGGATGAAAGGGGTCCTGTATTAAAAATTGCACTTTATCAATTAAAGCTGGATTTCTCCTGTTTCCTTGTGTAATTACCTGCACCCGCCAGCTCTGTGCTCAGGCTTACCTTGTTTACACTGTGTGTCTCGCAGGCTGCCTGTCTCCCTGCAAGCCTTCATTACTGTGTCTTCTCTGCCTTTGTCTCTGCTGTCATTTCTCACTTGTCTATCATGGCGGTCGGGGGCAACCTTTAAAGAAGAGGCATAAACACAGTCAGAAGAGTGCTGTCAATGGAAACATACACAGACAGACTGAGAGACAGACACAAGTAAAAGGCCGCCTATTTATTATTGTTTCTTAGTCATACTGGATTCAAATTCATTTATTTTTTATTTACTGTTTTGGCAGACACAACCCATGAATGTGTTTTGCAATGTTAATCACATGCTAATGCAATTGCATAGGACCCTCTATTACCCCTACCTCCCTGCAAATAGCAGTACACTGACTTAATTGTGAGGTTGAAAATAACAACACACACAGACCTCTCATATTAAATTTTTATCTTTGAATAAAAGAGCTCTAGGAAAGTATTAATCTGCTTAACATTTCTAAGTACATCCTACAAAGGATTTTGCTTTTTAAATCTTACATATGCTCAGCAGAGTTACTGGCAAAAACTGTAAGTTTTCCTCATTTCATCCTTTCAACATCAAATGGTGAGCAGCAAAAATTGGATCAGACTTCAAAGACTGTGATGTGCTCCTAGTCACGGAGTGGCTCTTCTATTTCACATATTGAATTCGAGCAGGATATCAAAGTGCTACCAAAGAACCTCAGGTCTTTACCAAAAAGGGGTCTAACATCTGTAGAAAGAGAAGCGCAAAGACAAATCACCTCCGGGAACAGCAAGCATTTATTCTCAGCCCTGAATTTCCAGCCTTTTGATTCTCCCATTCCTGTACCACCCTCTCTCTCCTCTGAGATGGAGTTTGGAGCAAGAGAAGTCTTTTGTTTCAAGGACCCCAAAAACTCTAATGAATAATCGATGTTCAAGGGGCTTTGTAGAAGTACAGTATTATGCTAAAAATATTCATTTCTCTGATATAAACTTACCTTCTCTCTGTGATCATTCAAAGTGTGTCTACCATCATACCTACAAAGGTGAAAAAGAGAGTTTAGAGGACTGATCCTAAACCACCTATCACAATAGATTTCATGTGGTACAACATAGATAATGACATACAAACTATTATGTAAGATTAACCATCCTTCATCTTGTCTCTCTTTCATATGATATATAGACACACTATTGAACACACAGTAGAGCAGTAGAACAAAGATGGGGAATATTATTCAGGTTGGGCAGTATGATGCAATAGAAACCTTTGGAGATGGACACAAACCTAGACAGACAGTGTGCAAGGCACTGAGTGATATAAAAGGGGAAAGTTACAATGTGTAGGTAAGAGCACACATCTTAAAAGGGGAAAATGGACCAGATCACGTCAAAATAAATCTATATAGAGCGATTCCAACACTGATTAAACAGAATTGTTAAGTTGAGGTTTGAAGTTCTCACCAAGGAATATGATTGTAAACATGGTGAAAAAATTCCCAGAAGAAAGACTTCTCAGCCCGGGTATACAACAAGCATAACATTTTCAGATGTGGAAATCTAGTCTTCGAGTCTGGAGAGATGCATTGCCGCCCTTGACCGACAAAGTCAATAAAATGAATAAAGATTTCAGCTTCTCCAACAAAATGGGGGATCTGTGCATCAGTTGGCAATATACTTCCAAACCCAAGTATTGCTTATGTATTTACTTTCTTTAAAAAAAAATTGGGCTAAAAAGCTGTCAGTTCCTTAACATTTGAAGATTATGGAATAAACCAATACTATTCTAAATACTAAGGCAAGAGAGAATCAATAGTGGTCTTGAATGAAAGCACAAGTGTTGAAGGAGAGTGTGTGACAGTCAGCTTGGTTGGACTTGTGAGCAGCACTGGCCAGACACCATGTGTACTGCAGTTCAGCTGCTGCTCTCCTGCTTCACACATACTTCCTTAATGACTGGCCTGCCATACGCTGAGTAAACACAAACCGCGTTCAGCTCTTACATCTGGAGACCAGTTCAGAGCCCAGCCCCGTTTGCAGTCAGACAAGTGCGCTATCTTGGCAGAAAGATATTTATTACATTTATAAAAAGGAGAGGTGGTGCAATAGGAGGAGCTTCCTCTAGTGGTTGAAACAACAGTACATTAAAGAGGGGAGGAAAGAGGTCTGCCTAGTAGAGCTCAAGTTGAGTGACTGGTATGCAAAGCCCTTTGCCCCATGACTGTGGTCTCTACCGGAGGTCCTTCTGTAACAACTTGAGAAAAGGCTTGCAGGGGTGCACACCAGGCTCAGATCTAATGGCCTTCAGAGACACTTAACACTAAAAAACTACAGTAAAGCACAAACATACATACAAAAACACAGATCATCCCTATTGCTGGACCTTACTGTCTGTGTGGCCAAACTTTGGGGCATCCTAATCATTAGGGCCTAATGGATACATCAAGACAAACACACACTGACACAAACATAGCTAACTGTTTTAGATCAAATATAACACTGGTAAAGGGATGAAGAAACTGACCCAAAATACTTGTTCCTGTCAGTGTGGCCTCCTGCCCCTGGGTGAGATATGTGCCTCTGGATTCCACGGTCTTTACGCACTCGGTGGCCCCTGTATGCTGTGGATACAGTAATATGACTACCATCAATGCATTCCGACACAATATTATCTGGGATTTAAATTCATTTCTCAATTTCCCTCTCTGAGTATTAAGCTATGCTTAATTGCGCAACTTAAACTAGATGAGACAAAGAAAAAGGACACAACAAAGCCTTCTAACTTATATTTGAGTAAACAAACATGTTACCCAAGTGTAAACAATTATACCAGTTAGTGGTAGAAAAGTTGCATCCGTTTTCCATCAATCCAAAAAGGAGGGATTCATTTTCAAAACAATATGTGATGAAAAAAGGGAACCCTAATGGATGGCACTAAACAGAGCATGCCACGCTATTCAGTCAAAGGGCTTTGTGTTTTAGTTGTAAAATTACACACAGTGAAAAAGAATGTTGGAGTACATTGTTGAGCAGCTCTATTTTCCATGGTCTAATCTGATCGATGGTTAGCATGCCCCCCAGGCCCTGCTGAGATCTGAGGAGCCACCAGGCTCATACATTTGAAAGGCATCTGTTTATTTAAAAAATGCAAATGCGGCCCACCTCAAAGGCTATAAGCTGCAGTGAACACACAATGTGAGCGTGTTGGAGTGTTCCGTGGGGGGGGCTGAGGCCCCACTTATGTCAGGTTGGCCTTCTCCTCAGCCCGCCCGCACACAAACACATCAATGTGGAGTTCTACAAAGAGATAAAGAGCAAGGGCCGACAGCAGGGCTTTTCTCACACCAAAAAACCTGTTTACCTATTCCACAGCGTTATTTACAAGGGTTTTAATGGAGGACATTTACACAAGGTGTGCAGGCGACTGATATGCTCAATGTGCCAGATGAGGGCAGCCCTTAGGAGAGCCATATAAAACAATGCCAAGTCTCCTCCCCCAGCCCTCCTCTACCCCTCCTCTACCGCTCCTCTCCCCTGCCCCTCTTGGCACCGTCCCTTGTCCTCCAGTGAGAGGCTCAAAGGAGTGGGGGAGGCCCGCAAAGGTTAATATGCCCACTTTGATCTTCGTCAAGGCACACCGAGTACGAATTAATTTACATTTCAGATGAAAAGGTTGACAGTATAAAAAGGCATCTTGTTTCTGGTATGTGAGAGCAGTGTAATAGACTGGGAATTTGAGAGAGGAAGTAGTGAGGAAACAGAAGGGATAACCCCCTCTCTTGCCTTGACTGGGAAAGAGATGAAAGGAAAAAAGGATCTCAATATGCACTGTTCTTCTGAAACATGGGGACCAAATGCTGCCCAAACTTTCAAAAGCCTTCCCTTATACATTATTAATTAATTATTACGGTTTCATGGGATGCTTACTGAGATCAAAAAGGTATTTCATCAAACCATAAGGTTTTTAGACCTTTATTAACTTTCTCTTAAAGAATATATAAAGAAAAACTCCAAAACACATAATCTGGATTTAGAAGTATGTGAAAATTCCAGAAGTGCCCTATTTAGTGAGTCAAGTACTTCTGAGAACAATACAACAACAACATCTGCAATGCTTTACCTGATTGTATGCAAATGGCCGCTTCTTCCCTCTCCTTTCTGGTTCGCTTGAAATTCTGTCGGGTATTGTGGCCCCTCCAGGCTAGAGAGAAAGAATTTACTGATCAACCTCAGTGAAACAATATAGAAGGCACATACAACATGAGATCCCACTTCAAAACACAGCACAACCAGGTGGCAATGAGCTAGATCCCTTTGAACTCTCAGAGGTCTTATTGTCTGCTCTGAAGCATTGCTCTTTTGGCCTATATGGGTCACACTGTGTTTATCAAACTAATCTATTTCATGAAGTATAGTCCTCCAGATTAGGCCAGGTGGATGGCTACCTGACTGGATGATGATGGCCCCATGGTTCCTCTTCTCCTTCTCTCTGCGGTAGCGCCTCGCCCCCAGCCAGCCCTTGGTGTAGGCCTGCATCACCACCACCCGTGCTATCAGCTCTCTCAGCAGCAGGTTCAGCTGCTCCACATGGTAGTACTTCAGGAACACCTGACACACAGTACACCCAGGGAGCTTAACATCGAAGCAACTCAATCTATGGACCAAGTTGTGATGCCATCCATAGGTTTCGAAACAAGAATCACTATCATTTCTCTGGCTAATCATCATCAAATTACCTTTGTCTTCCCTAAGACCCAGTTCTCTAGTTTGGCCCGCTCTAGTATGGCAACGGCATTCTCTTTGCTGGTGTCAGGCATCTGGTGAGCCCGGAAAGCTAGGTAGTAGTACCTATAAAACAGGAGAGAGGGAAAGATATCTGACCTTTATCATAGGTAATCATCTTTTTTGCCATGATTCAGTGTTTTCAGACAGTTCAGAAACGTGTCTTTCATACAACTTTAAAATAAATATATTTCATTGTAAATGAATTCAATCGCCATTCGTGGATCAGTGCACAAAGAAAACGAGGCTCACTGAAGCATGAGTCGCTAACAGAGGCCTATTGTCTGAGCTTTTTTGAATGGACTATGCTCTCTTATTTCAATCACTACACAGATGACACCCATAAAGCCTATCTGTGTTAATCAGCTCCAGTGCATGTCTCTACTTCATTGTCTAAGGCCCTTGACTGTCCCGCCTGTCACAGTTTATAAAACACCAGCATAGGACAGAGCTGATATAACTGTTTGTTCAGGGACATCAAGGCTCCCAAACTGCTGGTTCATTCCTTGTGTTCTGGTGTTGGTCAAAGAAAAGAAAAACAACAATGAATGAAAACGTCTTTGAACCCCCCCACCACATTCTACAGCCTTTCATTCTAATTCCTGTTGATACCTGTTCTTTCTTTGATGCTAAATACAAAGCACACTCCTTGGCAACATCAGACGAGCCTTTGATATGAGAGCACAAATTTAAATCAGTTTTCCACTAAAGGTGCAGTTTACTATTGAGTCTGTCAGTATTATTTCTGCCTGGCTTGGATGGGATGGGATAGATTCAATGGCAAGGTTGAAAGCCAGGGACATGCTAGGATATGGTCTCCTATACTCCAAACAATAGATAGGTGAAATCACTCTATTAACACAATAGGACAGTAGCTTTTAACACTGCTAAATGAGAATCTAGCCCCCTAGCCCCCACCCCCCCTCCCCTCATCACACACACCCACCCACACCCACACATATTCATTATATTTGAGGGTTAACAGCCCATTGTCACTTTTAACACCAAACTATGTGAACCCTCAAATAAAATAGCCTCACCAACACTGTCAGAGAATTGGAACAGGCAGAAGAACGACATGTGGTCATTCAAGGTTTTCTGCTTAAAATCCGGCTAAATTAAACACACAATCTTTTAAAAGCTCCCAGAGAGCAGCGAAACTAACCAGCCATCCCACTGCTTTTTACACAGGCCACAAGCCCAAGCTAATTACATTTTATATCATATTAAAGCGTCCCATTGGAGGTGCCTGGAATATTTTTCAAAGGATAATTGATCAAATGTAGGTTTCCTACGTTTTCCCAAGGACCTAGTCTGAGTAGGTATTTTATTCTTGACAGGTTGAGCAAGGTTTAAATCCCTGTTTTGGTATCTTATTAGGCTGCTTCAATAGACGGAAATCTTATTATGCTCACACTGGCAGATGCTGCCAGACATTTGAAAAACAAATAAAAACCTTATCTGATATCCTGTATCTAACCCAATTTCTTTATTAATGATAACCACCCGGGGAATAATGGGGCCCTATGTCAGATATGGACTGTGTCCAGGACACTGAGCATGAAAACAAACCCTTCATGAATAGTAAAGAAAGATTCATTAAAATGTATATCGTCAGCCTCAGAGTTCCTCTCTGTTTGAATTCTGCCCTTATTTCCCAGTCCCGTGAAGTGAACCCACCCAGTTAAGAGAGTTGAACCCACCCAGTTAAGAGAGTTGAACCCACCCAGTTAAGAGAATTGAACCCACCCAGTTAAGAGAGTTGAACCCACCCAGTTAAGAGAGTTAAACCCACCCAGTTAAGAGAGTTGAACCCACCCAGTTAAGAGAGTTGAACCCACCCAGTTAAGAGAGTTGAACCCACCCAGTTAAGAGAGTTGAACCCACCCAGTTAAGAGAGTTGTACAGGATGTAGTCTTATGCTATCACTAATGACTGCCAATTAGTGAACCTATTGCACTGCTCAAGTTTTGACTCCCATCTAATTAAGGAATCCGTGTTTTGTGTGATGTAGCATACACAGTGCACTTGTTCTGCTCTACCTCTGGGGTTGTGTCAGCACTCAGCGTGCACAGCTAGCGCCGCGGCGCCCGGCTCACTGCAGTTGTTACCTGTTAACAAACTCTTCAAACAGGATGCGGTGGGAGTAGCCCTGGCGGCGGATGTTCACTGTCTCCAGGATCCCAGTGTAGCGCAGCTGCACCATCACCCTCTCCTTAAAGAAGCGCAGCGCCTGTCTGTCATCATTGGGCTTTATGCAGCGCACAAAGTGGGGTTGACCCACCACCATCTTAGACAGCAGATCCATCAGGGAGTACTGCCAACGCAGTGAGGAGACAAAGCAAGGCGACGGGGGCGGAGCAAACAAGATAACAGGGATTATTATTTGCATTATGCATTCTTTCCTATTGTCATCGTGGAATTCAAAGATTCTGTGCTGAAGCTGTTTTGTTATTGTGTCAGCAAAACAATATTTTTACTGACATGCTTATTAACTGGTGGATATAAATCGACCCAGAAATGTAAACCCTTTTCAATTTTTGTACTGTATTAAAGGTCAATGAAAAACATTGCCGAAACAGAACGGTTGGGTGTGGTGATGGTGATACATACCCGGAAGTAGGAGGCCACTGTCTGTCTCCTCATGTTGGTGGTTTCCTCAGGGTGTCGCATCATCTCCATGGTGTCCACCTAAACACAAGCTGTCCCATTAATTCCTTCCTCACAATGGGATTGACAAGAATACAGTACATTGTTTCTTGTACTGTATTGTCCGGGAAGGGTAGCAGCACCATAAACACTTAAAGCCAACAGTGTAGAGAATGGATGTGTACAGCTGAGGGGCATGGGAGAATTGCAGCTAGCGCTGCTTTGTATAATGAGGCTTGCCATCCCAAACAAGATAGTCCTTCTAACAACGGATTAACGAGGACACAATATAAGCATTCTAATGGCCCTCACACTTCATGGCTTCATAAAAATGTATGATGCAATCAATAATTTATAGTAAGTCTACACAGCAAAGTGCATATCTTAATACTTTATTTCATCTTAGCACAGGGGTGAAAGGTATGTCAAACATTTTCTGAACAACTTCATGTAGTAATTGGATGTCTTGACAGTGCCTATGTTGAATGCTGTTCAGATATAAGTACCAGCAATCATCCCCTTTCTGTTCAACTACTTCTGTTCAAGTATTTTAGCAAGAGCTGCCCATACGTCTGCACTAGTTCAATCATTTGTTTCCATGATAACTTTTACCAGCTTCTCATCTGTTAACTGTTTCGAACTTTCCACCGACTTTGATTGGGCAAAAGAGAACATGCATTTTACATCAATCATATTTCAGAGATTGACTCATCGTTACCATGTACTCTCTTTTCACAGAGTAAGTATAGTAGTGTAGCTCATAAGGTGGTTTGATGCTTTACAAAAGAGAGCATGAAAATGGCACGATGTCAAACCACAGAGAAAGAGAACCCTCCACATGACACCAGTAGCCAACCATTGGAAACAGTAAACATTTTGTTAGAAATGTTACTGAGAAAAATAAGAAAGTCATGCAAGATAAGGTAGAAGGTAAATAAACAACCATAGGCTGTTCTTACCTTCAATAGGTATTTGGGAGACTGAATACAGGAAGTTGTTGTTGAGAAACATGGAAAGAAAGGAAAAGACAAGAGGATAGACAAGAAGTAAAGAATCTGAAATCACCTTTAAGGGGTATAACACCAAAGATCATAACGTGAGTATTTGCTCAATATACAATATTTGAAAATTGACAAAATCTTAACAGGACATTATGATTTGACTGCATGCTTCCCTTTAAAAGAGGTTAGTTCAGACAGTGAGAGATTAATTGAGCAACAGAGTATTATTCTTATAATTACTTTTATGGTACACTAAGAGCAACAGTGGGAGGAGTGCAAAAGTCAGGTTTGTCTGCACACATCACTAAGAACTTTGGATAAAAGAGTCTGCTAAATGGAATATATTATTATTATTATTAATATTATATATTAGGTTCACTACACTAGTTAATGGGGCAGATATAAAACCAGATAACCCTTTCAGAGGGTTGCAGCAGGATGTAATTGTTTATGGCCTAACTGTGGCCTCATGGTGGCTAGAGGCCTTTTTCACATGTTGTTCTTTACAAAAGGAATTGTATGAAGAAGTTGTACCAGCAGTCATCATTTAAAGCCTCCTTCCTAACAGCTGTTGATGGGGTGAAACACTGAGATAAGGCCCCTTTTTACGATGCATCTTTATAGTGTTAGGGGGATCCCAGTTAAGGGTAGAGCATGGTGCACTTGGACTCAAATCGTTCTCAATGTTCAAACGATTCAAATCATTTTCAATGATCTCGCAAGCTGCTACAATGGACTAACAGCGCAAGTAAATACAATGTCCGTCACAACTGCCTGAATCTGAACAATACTACTAGACAGCATGGAGATAGACAGCAGATGGTGAGGATGTAATCCCTGTGAACTCATGTGCATTCGGAAAGTATTCAGACCCCTTGACTTTTTCCACATTTTGTTACGTGACAGCCTTAATCTAAAATGGATTGAATAGTTTTTTCCCCCTCATCAATCTACACACACTTTCCTATAATGACAAAGCAAAAACAGGTTTTTAGATTTTTTTGCAAATGTATTACAAATAAAAAACTGAAATATAATATTTACATAAGTAATCAGACCCTTTACTCAGTGCTTTGTTGAAGCACCTTTGGCAGCAATTACAGCCTCGAGTCTTCTTGGGTATGACGCTACAAGCTTGGCACACCTGTATTTGGGGAGTTTCTCCCATTTTTCTCTGCAGATCCTCTCAAGCTCTGTCAGGTTGGATGGGGAGCGTCGCTGCACAGCTATTTTCAGGTCTCTCCAGAGATGTTCGATCGGGTTTAAGTCCGGGCTCTGGCTGGGCCACTCAAGGACATTCAGAGACTTGTCCCGAAGCCACTCCTGCGTTGTCTTGGCTGTGTGCTTAGGGTTGTTGTCCTGTTGGAAGGTGAACTTTCGCCCCAGTCTGAGATCCTGAGCGCTCTGGAGCAGGTTTCCATCAAGGATCTCGCTGTACTTTGATCCATTAATCTTTCCCTCGATCCTGATTAGTCTCCCAGTCCCTGCCGTTTAAAAACATCCCACAGCATGATGCTGCCACCCCCATGCTTCACCGTAGGGATTGTGCCAGGATTCCTCCAGACATGACGCTTGGCATTCAGGCCACAGAGTTCAATCTTGGTTTCATCAGACCAGAGAATCTTGTTTCTCATGGTCTGAGAGTCCTTTAGGTGCCTTTTGGCAAACACCAAGCGGGATGTCATGTGCCTTTTACTGAGGAGCGGCTTCCATCTGGCCACTCTACCATTAAGGCCTGATTGGTGGAGTGCTGCAGAGATGGTTGTCCTTCTGGAAGGTTCTCCCATCTCCACAGAGGAACTCTGGAGCTCTATCAGAGTGACCATCGGGCTCTTGGTCACCTTCCTGACCAAGGCCCTTCTCCCCCAATTGCTCAGTTTGGCCGGGTGGCCAGCTCTAGGAAGAGTCTTGGTGGTTCCAAACTTCTTCCATTTAAGAATGATGGAGGACTTTGTGTTCATGGGGACCTTCAATGCTGCAGACATTTTTTGGTCCCCTTCCCCAGATCTGTGCCTTGATACAATCCTGTCTCGGAGCGCTACGGACAATTCCTTCGACCTCATGGCATGGTTTTTGCTCTGACATGCACTGTCAACTGTGGGACCTTATATAGAAAGGTGTGTGTCTTTCCAAATCATGTCCAATCAATTGAATGTACCACCGGTGGACTCCAATCAAGTTGTAGAAACATCAAGGATGATCAATGGAAACAGGATGCACCTGAGCTCAATTTCTAGTCTCATAGCAAAGGGTCTGAACACTTATGTAAATAAGGCATTTTCTTTGTTTTGTTTTTATAAATTTGCTAAAATGTCTAAAAACCTGTTTTCGCTTTGTCATTATGGGGTATTGTGTGTAGATTGATGAGGAAAAAATAATAAGGCTGTAACGTAACAAAATGTTAAAAAAGTCAAGGGGTCTGAATACTTTCCAAATGCACTGTACAGAGCTCTATGTTAACAAACCTAACGAAATGGTCAATCTAAGCGCTGGGCGGTAGCGCTATAGGTTCGTGGGGGGTGTCAGAAATATTTTAGCTATTTTCACAATTACAATTATCGGCACAGTTGCTGGCGTTGGCGAAAAAGGGCTGTGTTTTGATGAATAAACAAGTTGTGGGTGTGTCGAGGCTTGGCCCTTAACTGGACAATCAGAACGTGCACCATAGCTAAATATGTGGTTGCGTCAAGTTGTTTATTTACGGACTTTTATGTATTGCCTTGGAATCAACTCCAATTCCAATGTTTGTCCGTTAAAGTTTGTTAAACAGCTTACAGAAACAAAATAACAAAATGTAGACCTATCCCATCTTTGCAAAATATGTTAACTTGAACCTGTTTGCAGTCCACATTGTTCTAATTCAATGTGGAAATATATACATAGCATCCGCACTGATATAGAGGCTAGTCCTACTGTAAATTACATTATGGCTAAGTATGGACATGCCAAATGTTTTCAATAAGTAAGATTACATTAATTATTGATAAGGCTTTAAAAGAGAGCGAATAATTCGAATCAAATTCTTAACAAAACAAAACAACAACTTGTTTTAAATAGGCTATATCTAAACACACTTACAGGCACCATAATTGCGTCCCATGGCCATATAATACTAAACCAATGCAGACTATGGAGGGTTTTACGCACATCTAAAGTTTTCATAATAGCTGGACAAAGATCCAATATAAAGAGAAAGGGAGAATATCCACTCACCGTTATACTGCTCCTATATACACTATATTTATAAAAGTATGTGGACATCCCTTCAAATTAGTGGATTTGGCTATTTCAGCCACACCCGTTGCTGACAGGTGTATTAAATCGAGCACACATCCATGCAAACTCCATCGACAAACACTGGCAGTAGAATGGCCTTACTGAAGAGCTCAGTGTCTTTCAATGTGGCACCGTCATAGGATGCCACCTTTCCAACAATTCAGTTCATCAAATTTCTGCCCTGCTAGAGCTTCCCCGATCAACTGTAAATGCTGTTATTGTGAAGTGGAAACGTCTAGGAGCAACAATGGCTCAGCCACAAAGTGGTAGGCCACACAAGCTCACAGAATGGGACCGCCGAGTGCTGAAGCACGTAGCGCGTATTAATCGTCTGTCCTCGGTTGCAACTCTCACTACCAAGTTCCAAACTGCCTCTGGAAGCAACATCAGCACAAGAACTGTTCGTCGCGAGCTTCATGAAATTGAGTTTCCATGGCCGAGCAGCCGCACACAAGCCTAAAATCCTCAAGCGCAATGCCAAGTGTCGGCTGGAGTGGTGTATAGCTCGCCACCATTGGACTCTAGAGCAGTGGAAACGCGTTCTCTGGAGTGATGAATCACGCTTCACCATCTGGCAGTTAGATGGATTAATCTGGGTTTGGTGGATGCCAGGAGAACGGTACCTGCCCCAATGTATAGTGCCAACTGTAAAGTTTGGTGGAGGAGGAATAATGGTCTGGAGTTGTTTTTCAGGGTTCGGGCTAGGCTCCTTAGTTTCAGTGAAGGGAAATCTTAACGCTACAGCATACAATGACATTCTAGACGATTCTGTGCTTCCAACTTTGTGGCAACAGATTGGGGAAGGCCCTTTCCTGTTTAAGCATGACAATGCCCCCATGCACAAAGTGAGGTCCATACAGAATTGGTTTGTCGAGATCGGTGTGGAAGAACTTGACTGGCCTGCACAGAGCCCTGACCTCAACCCCATCGAACACCTTTGGGATGAATTGGAATGACGACTGCGAGCCAGGCCTAATCGCCCAACATCAGTGCCCAACCTCACTAATGCTCTTGTGGCTGAATGGAAGCAAGTCCCCACAGCAATGTTCCAACATCTAGTGGAAAGCCTTCCCAGAAGAGTGGAGGCTGTTATAGCAGCAAATGGGGGACAAACTCCATATTAATGGCCATGATTTTGGAATGCGATGTTCGACGAGCAGGTGTCCACATACTTTTGGTCATGTCGTGTATAATGTTTTATATACATATTCAAACCATCTTACAGATCGCATTTACACTTCTCCAGAAGTTGCATTGCATGCGCGCAATGGACGTTCTCACCATAAAACCAGTACAGTGAATCATTCTAATATGTTTATTTTTTATAAAATTCTACGAAAAACAAACAATTGTTACAGGAAAATAACTTCTAAATAAGAGGTTCACTGGTATTCACCGAGGTTCTCATCTCTCGTTTCATGATGGGCATGGACACATGTAGCCTACATCATGGAGGGGGTTTTACACACGTCTAAATCATGGCTAAGATATTGTAGGCCTGACTACAACACATAGAGTGGGGAAAAAAAGTATTTAGTCAGCCACCAATTGTGCAAGTTCTCCCACTTAAAAAGATGAGAGAGGCCTGTAATTTTCATCATAGGTACACGTCAACTATGACAGACAAAATGAGGGTTGAGATCTGGAGACTGGCTAGGCCACTCCAGGACCTTGAAATGCTTCTTACGAAGCCACTCCTTCGTTGCCCGGGCGGTGTGTTTGGGATCATTGTCATGCTGAAAGACCCAGCCACATTTCATCTTCAATGCCCTTGCTGATGGAAGGAGGTTTTCACTCAAAATCTCACGATACATGGCCCCATTCATTCTTTCCTTTACACGGATCAGTCATCCTGGTCCCTTTGCAGAAAAACAGCCCCAAAGCATGATGTTTCCACCCCTATGCTTCACAGTAGGTATGGTGTTCTTTGGATGCAACTCAGCATTCTTTGTCCTCCAAACACGACAAGTTGAGTTTTTACCAAAAGGTTCTATTTTGGTTTCATCTGACCATATGACATTCTCCCAATCCTCTTCTGGATCATCCAAATGCACTCTAGCAATCTTCAGACGGGCCTGGACATGTACTGGCTTAAGCAGGGGGACACGTCTGGCACTGCAGGATTTGAGTCCCTGGCGGCGTAGTGTGTTACTGATGGTAGGCTTTGTTACTTTGGTCCCAGCTCTCTGCAGGTCATTCACTAGGTCCCCCCGTGTGGTTCTGGGATTTTTGCTCACCGTTCTTGTGATCATTTTGACCCCACAGGGTGAGATCTTGCGTGGAGCCCCAGATCGAGGGAGATTATCAGTGGTCTTGTATGTCTTCCATTTCCTAATAATTGCTCCCACAGTTGATTTCTTCAAACCAAGCTGCTTACCTATTGCAGATTCAGTCTTCCCAGCCTGGTGCAGGTCTACAATTTTGTTTCTGGTGTCCTTTGACAGCTCTTTGGTCTTGGCCATAGTGGAGTTTGGAGTGTGGCTGTTTGAGGTTGTGGACAGGTGTCTTTTATACTGATAACAAGTTCAAACAGGTGCCATTAATACAGGTAACGAGTGGAGGACAGAGGAGCCTCTTAAAGAAGAAGTTACAGGTCTGTGAGAGCCAGAAATCTTGCTTGTTTGTAGGTGACCAAATACTTATTTTCCACCATAAATTGCAAATAAATTCATTAAAAATCCTACAATGTGATTTTCTGGATTTTTTTTCCTCAATTTGTCTGTCATAGTTGACGTGTACCTATGATGAAAATTACAGGCCTCTCTCATCTTTTTAAGTGGGAGAACTTGCACAATTGGTGGCTGACTAAATACTTTTTTCCCCACTGTAGATAAAAAGGGAATGTCAGCTCACTGTTTTGTTCCTCTCAAACATTATCTTTTAATAAAGCTTTGGTGATTAAGATTTATCTCCAAGCGGTCTCCGGACCCAAACACTTTATCAACGGTCTTGACTAGCCTACTTGATTAGATTGGGCAGGACAAAAAGAAAACAGCCTTCATTGAGAGGAGGGGAGGCTATGATTGGTTTTTAATAAAATAAAACGAAATGGGGAAAAAACATTACTGTTTTATGTTTCTAAATACGAAGTATGCATGCACCAAAAGCACATCTTGTTCCATGCGCATATGAGCTTTGTGTGTCACGGCTAGATAAGCACTTTGGATCATGTTTTTAAGGACACACCTCAAATATTTCCACCCCTCCCATCTGAGCGCAAGCGAGCTGATGTAAGATGGGTAAATTGCAGAATCTGGCATTAGAGCTGAAAAATGCAAGTGTGCCAGTTTTTACATGACGAAATTGCAAACTAATCTGCGTTTAACACTAGCGCTGCTTTAACGCCAGCCAAAAATAGAGTCCAAAGAGTGATATGGTCTCAACTTGGATTAAATAATAGCCCTTAAAAGGGTTTAAGGGATACTTCGGGATACTTCCCAGAGTCAGATGAACTAATGGATAGCATTTTTAGGTCTCTCTTTCCAGTATGAAGGAAGTTAGAGGTAGTTTCGTGAGCCAATGCTAACTAGTTAGCAATTACGCTAGCAACTTCCTTCAAACTGCACACAAAGACAAAAAATGGTATCCACAAGTTCATCTGACTCTGGGGAAGTAGATAAAATCCTGAAGTATCCCTTTAAGGGAGATAGTGCCCACCTTGTTGCGTCCTGAGCTGAGCTGGGGTGGCAGTGACCTTGAGGCAGCAGTGACTCTCGCCCTGGAAGTGGCCAGATTACCTGTTCAAACCAACACAGCAAAGCAACACGTCAATACAATGCCACATACTTTATGAACACCTGCTCTTTCCATGACATAGGCTGACCAGGTGAATCCAGGTGAAAACTATGATCCCTTATTGATGTAATTTGTTAAATACACTTCAAATCAGTGTAGATGAATGGGAGGAGACAGGTTGAAGAAGGATTTTTAAGCCTTGAGACAATTGATACATGGATTGTGCCATTCAGAGGGTGAATGGGCAAGACAAAAGATTTAAGTGCATTTGAACGGGGTATAGTAGTAGGTGCCAGGCGCACCAGTTTCTGTCAAGAACTGGGTTTTTCACACTCAACAGTTTCCCGTGTGTATCAAGAATGTTACACCACCCAAAGGACATCCAGCCAACTTGACACAACTGTGGGAAGCATTGGAGTCAACATGGGCCGGCATCCCTGTGGAACGCTTTCGACACCTTGTAGAGTCCATGCCCCGCAAATCAAGTTAACTCCTGCTTTCAACAAGCATGTCTCTTGAGAGCAGGCCAGTTCCATTATGGACCAGTGTGTTGGGTAACCCTTTAGGTAGACAGAAAGGGCAGTTTAGGACCTCACCAGTCTGAGCTGGATTTTATGGAATCAGCAGTACAGCTATCTGCACTGCAGTGCTACAGTCACTCCCGCACACACGAGAGGATATGAACCGAGCATATGCAAGACAGTCTGAAACATTTCAAAGTTTCTGCACAAGATGTCCAAATGTTTTCTCTGGCTATATCTTCAGAGGCTAAACTGTGATTAATAGCAGTGAAAGAAGCCTTTGAAGCAGGATTGGTGACATCAAAGTCCTAATCCATGGGTGGCAGGATTTTTATAATGAGTGGGAAGTATCTTAACACATTTCAAAGGGTTTACTCCATGAATAAACAATAGCTGCACAGATGTGCCACACACCTTAGAAAAATACGGCTCCAGAAACAGGAGGCAGTATTAACCAGGCTGCAGTGTACACTCCAGAGAAAACCTTTGTTTTCGTTGAAGCTAAAGCTGAATTGACAGACAAACAATCGTCCTGGATTTCATATATACCCGTACTTCAATAGACAAAGATGAGGTCATTCCTTCCACTATAATTACAACAATTTAGGCCAATTCTCAAGGACTAATGACTGAGAATGATCAACCTAAAACAACTATGGCGTTAGATCACAATTCTCTTGTTCCAAAGGACGAACAATCAGTTTATATTCTACAGTATGACTCATTAAGTTTTGCATCTCTGGAGAGATAGAAATCAATTTGCGATGGATTAATTAAAAGTCAGATCACGTCTAACTTTAGAACAGGAATGTCCTGCTCTTGCCAAAGGCTTTGTTTCAGGCCAAAGGAATGTGTTGTCACATCACACTCACACAGATGTAGTCAGGACAGCCCACAGCATATGATGTGAAAAAGCATATATGGTAATTTATTATACGGTAATAACAATGACATTGTGTTTAGGGTCTGACAGTCACACACTTTATTGTTCACATGTCTGTACGATCCAGCAACAAAATTCACCATATGGTGTTTAGGAACTTTCCCTTGTCTAATGCAAATTATAAACAGGGTAGTTTGGGTCCTGGATGCTGATTGGCTGAAACAGCATTTCAGCCCTGAGTATATCAGACAATATACTATGGGTATTATACAAAAATGCTGGTGTAATGTTCTATTTATGTTGGTAACTAGTTTATAATAGCAATAAGGTACCTCTGGCGTTTGTGGTATATAGCTAATATACCACGGCTAAGGGCTGTATTCAGGCACTTTGCTTCACGTCGTGTCTAAGAACAGTCCTTAGTGGTGGTATATTGGCCAATATACCACAACCCCTCGGGCCTTATTGCTCAAAGGGATAGTTTGGGATTTTGGCAATGAAGCCTTTTATCTACTTCCCCAAAGTGGATACCATTTTTATGTATCTGTGTCCAGTATGAAGGAAGTTAGAGGTAGTTTCGTGAGCCAATGCTAACTAGCTTAGCACAAAGACTTGAAGTATTCAGGTACAGCATGCTAGCTAGGGAAGTAGATAAAGGGCCTCAATGCCAAAATTCCGAACTATCCCTTTAAGTCTACCTCTACCTTATTGCTTAATGCTACAAAAAGGTGCATTCTGAAAGTATTCAGACCCCTTGACTTTTTTCACATTTTGTTACTTTACAGCCTTATTCTAAAATTGAATAAATTGTTTTATCCCCCTCATCAATCTACACACAATACCACATAATGACAAAGCAAAAACAAGTTTGTAGAAATGTTTGCAAATTTATTACAAATACAAAACTGAAATTTCACATTCACATAAGTATTCAGACCCTTTACTCAGTACTTTGTTGAAGCACCTTTGGCAGTGATTACAGCCTTAAGTCTTCTCTGCAGATCCTCTCAAGCTCTGTCAGGTTGGATAGGGAGCGTCGGTGCACAGCTATTTTCAGGTCTCTCCAGAGATGTTCGATCGGGATCAAGTCCTGCCTCTGGCTGGGCCACTCAAGGATATTCAGAGACTTGTCCCGAAGCCACTCCTGCTTTGTCTTGGCTGTGTGCTTAGGGTTGCTGTCCTGTTGGAAGGTGAACCTTCGCCCCAGTCTGAGGTCCTGAGTGCTCTGGAGCCTGATTGGTGGAGTGCTGCAGAGATGGTTGTCCTTCTGGAAGGTTCTCCCATCCCCACAGAGGAACTCTGGAGCTCTGTCAGAGTGACCATCGGGTTCTTGGTCACCTCCCTGACCAAGGCCCTTCTCCCCCGATTGCTCAGTTTGGCCGGGTGGCCACCTCTAGGAAGAGTCTTGGAGGTTCCAAACTTCTTCCATTTAAGAATGATGGAGGTCACTGTGTTCTTGGGGACCTTCAATGCTGCAGACATTTTTCCGTACCCTTCCCCAGATCTGTGCCTCGACACAATCCTGTCTCGGATCGCTACGGACAATTCCTTCGACCTCATGGCTTGGTTTTTGCTCTGACATGCACTGTCAACAGTGGGACCTTATATAGACAGGTGTGTGCCTTTCCAAATCATGTCCAATCAATTGAACTTACCACAGGTGGACTCCAATCAAGTTGTAGAAACATTTCAAGGATGATCAATGGAAACAGGATGCACCTGAGCTCAATTTCGAGTCTCATAGCAAAGGGTCTGAACACTTATGTAAATAAGGTATTTCAGTTTATTATTTTTAATACATTTGCTAAAATGTCTAAAAACCTGTTTTCACTTTGTCATTATGGGGTATTGTGTGTAGATTGATGAGAAAAATACATAATTTAATCAATTTTGAATAAGGCTGCAACGTAACAAAATGTGGAAAAAGTCAAGGGGTCTGAATACTTTCCGAATGCACTGTATGTAACATTTTGGGCGACCCGACCAAATTCACATAGAAAGGTGAGTTATAGAGCTTTCATTCTCATTGAAAGCAAGTCTAACAAGTGGTAGATATGTTCTATCTGCGCTATTAAGTTTCGTTTTTGCATCTTTTACTTTCGGTTTTGTACACCAGCTTCAAACAGCTGAAAATACAATATTTTTGGTTATGGAAAATATATTTACAGCGGTTTAGATTCTCTACACAATGTCTGCTTGTTTTGTCACCAAAACTGAAATTAGGCAAACTATTAGAATTTTAGCAACCAGGAAATGGCGGAGCGATTTCTGCATAGTGCACCTTTAAGTCTACATTTGAAAATTTCAAAAATATATTTGTTTAATCAAACAAAAATAAAATAAAAATTGCACAGTATTGCAGAAATTATAAAATCATGTACTTGTCACTGTAAACAACCTAAAACAGGGCTAAGAAAAGGAATGTCAGATATCATCATTTTATGTCTGACGCAACATAAACATCTTACAGGCCTCAGCCAAAACACACAAAGACGGATCTCTCAGAATGGTGCCCACAGACAAATGGTGTCAGGTAGCCCTGTGCAGGGACACGCTGCAATTAGCCCAAAGTAAAGCTGGATGGATTAATTGGAGTCGGTCTTGTGCAAATGAAGAGCCCTCTCTCCTCTCCCCATTAGTGCTGCTGGGCCAGATCATCTGAGCACATTTGTCATGATGAATTAGTGGCTGAGTGTCGAACGGGCCTGTGGAGTGTCACGGTGCTTTCACGCCTCTCACTTGCATGACACCATCAAGGGGAGATGAAGGGGCTGTGTTATGATGAGGGAAGCTATGACAGTTGTACCTAAGCCTCGAAACGGACACTCTTCTACTGCTTTCTACATATATTCCTAGGCAGCTCTTATTCATTCATTCTCCTTGTGAATCCCTATCCCCTTATGACTACATGATTAGTGCATGGGAGAACTGAAGATGGCGCCGGAGGGGATGGCTGCCGTTTTATGGACTCTTAACCAACAGTGCTATTTTGTGTGTTTTTTCGCATTGTTGGTAACTAAATTTGTACATAATGTTGCTGCTACCGTCTATTATGACCGAAAATAGCTTCTGGACATCAGAACAGCGATTACTCACCTTGAACTGGACAAATAATTTTTCTTTAATGAGTCGGACGAGAGGGATTTGCTCCAGACACACGAAAGGGCCCTCATCCCCGTCATTCGCAGTAGAAAGAAAAGGAGATATCGCGGAAGGAGATCGGGGTGCCTGGTAAGGAGCCGGCGACGAGTGGCTAATCTGCATTTGCCATCGATACTATAGGCCAATTTACAATCGCTTGATAATAAAGTGGACGAACTACAGGCACGAATATCCTACCAACGGGACATTAAAAACTGTAATATCTTATGTTTCACAGAGTCGTGGCTGAAGGAAGACATGAATAACATAAGCTGGCAGGTTATACACTGTATTGGCAGGATAGAACAGCAACCTCTGGTAAGACAAGGGGTGGCGGTCTATGTATATTTGTAAACAACAGCTGGTGCACGATATCTAAGGAAGTCTCGAGGTTTTGCTCGCCTGATTAGAGTATCTCATGATAAGCTGTAGACCACACTACAGTGGGGAAAAAAAGTATTTAGTCAGCCACCAATTGTGCAAGTTCTCCCACTTAAAAAGTTGAGAGAGGCCTGTAATTTTCATCATAGGTACACGTCAACTATGAACTATTCTCCAGAAAATCACATTGTAGGATTTTTAATGAATTTATTTGCAAATTATGTTGGAAAATACGTATTTGGTCACCTACAAACAAGCAAGATTTCTGGCTCTCACAGACCTGTAACTTCTTCTTTAAGAGGCTCCTCTGTCCCCACTCGTTACTTGTATTAATGGCACCTGTTTGAACTTGTTATCAGTATAAAAGACACCTGTCCACAATCTCAAACAGTCACACTTCAAACTCCATTATGGCCAAGACCAAAGAGCTGTCAAAGGACACCAGAAACAAAATTGTAGACCTGCACCAGGCTGGGAAGACTGAATCTGCAATAGGTAAGCAGCTTGGTTTGAAGAAATCAACTGTGGGAGCAATTATTTGGAAATGGAAGACATACAAGACCACTGATAATCTCCCTCGATCTGGGGCTTCACGCAAGATCTCACCCCGTGGGGTCAAAATGATCACAAGAACGGTGAGCAAAAATCCCAGAACCACACGGGGGGACCTAGTGAATGACCTGCAGAGAGCTGGGACCAAAGTAACAAAGCCTACCATCAGTAACACACTACGCCGCCAGGGACTCAAATCCTGCAGTGCCAGACGTGTCCCCCTGCTTAAGCCAGTACATGTCCAGGCCCGTCTGAAGTTTGCTAGAGTGCATTTGGATGATCCAGAAGAAGATTGGGAGAATGTCATATGGTCAGATGAAACCAAAATATAACTTTTTATAACTAAACTCGTCGTGTTTGGAGGACAAAGAATGCTGAGTTGCATCCAAAGAACACCATACCTACTGTGAAGCATGGGGGTGGAAACATCATGCTTTGGGCCTGTTTTCTGCAAAGGGACCAGGACGACTGATCCATGTAAAGGAAAGAATGAATGGGGCCATGTATCGTGAGATTTTGAGTGAAAACCTCCTTCCATCAGCAAGGGCATTTAAGATGAAACGTGGCTGGGTCTTTCAGCATGACAATGATCCCAAACACACCGCCCGGGCAACGAAGGAGTGGCTTCTTAAGAAGCATTTCAACGGTCCTGGAGTGACCTAGCCAGTCTCCAAATCTCAACCCCATAGAAAATCTTTGGAGGGAGTTGAAAGTCCGTGTTGCCCAGCGACAGCCCCAAAACATCACTGCTCTAGAGGAGATCTGCATGGAGGAATGGGCCAAAATACCAGCAACAGTGTGTGAAAACCTTGTGAAGACTTACAGAAAACGTTTGACCTGTGTCATTGCCAACAAAGGGTATATAACAAAGTATTGAGAAACTTTTGTTATTGACCAAATACTTATTTTCCACCATAATTTGCAAATAAATTCATAAAAAAATCCTACAATGTGATTTTCTGGGAAAAAAAGTCTCATTTTGTCTGTCATAATTGACGTGTACCTATGATGAAAATTACAGGCCTCTCTCATCTTTTTAAGTGGGAGAACTTGCACAATTGGTGGCTGACTAAATACTTTTTTTCCCCACTGTACATACCCCAACCAGAAGCCATGGATTACAGGCAACATCCGCACTAAGCTAAAGGGTAGAGCTGCCTCTTTCAAGGAGCAGGACTCTAACCCGGAAGCTTATCAGAAATCCCGCTATGCCCTCCGATGAACCATCAAACAGGAAAAGTGTCAATACAGGACTAAGATCGAATCGTACTACACCGGCTCCGACACTCGTCGGATGTGGCAGGGCTTGTAAACTATTACAGACTACAAAGGGAAGCACAGCCGCGAGCTGCCCAGTGACACGAGCCTACCAGACGAGCTAAATTACTTCTATGCTCGCTTCGAGGCAAGTAACACTGAAACACGCATGAGAGCATCAGCTGTTTCGGACGACTGTGTGATCACGCTCTCCGTAGCCGATGTGAGTAAGACCTTTAAACAGGTCAACATTCACAAGGCCGCAGGGCCAGACGGATTACTAGGACGTGTACTCCAAGCATGCGCTGACCAACTGGCAACTGTCTTCACTGACATTTTCAACCTTTCCCTGTCTGAGTCTGGAATACCAACATGTTTTAAGCAGACCACCATCGTCCCTGTGCCCAAGAACACTAAGGTAACCTGCCTAAATGAATACCGACCCGTAGCAATCACATCTGTAGCCATGAAGTGCTTTAAAAGGCTGGTCATGGCTCACATCAACACCATTATCCCAGAAACCCTAGACCCACTCTAATTTGCATACCGCCACAACAGATCCACAGATGATGCAATCTTTATTGCCCTCCACACTGCCCTTTCACACCTGGACAAAAGGAACACCTACAGTTGAAGTCAGAAGTTTACATACACCTTAGCCTTAAACTCAGTTTTTCACAATTCCTGACATTTAATCCTAGTAAAAATTCTCTGTTTTAGGTCAGTTAGGATCACCACTTTATTTTAAGAATGTGAAATGTCAGAATAATAGTAGAGAGAATGATTTATTTCAGCTTTTATTTCTTTCATCACATTCCCAGTGGGTCAGAAGTTTACATACACACAATTCGTATTTGGTAGCATTGCCTTTAAATTGTTTAACTTGGGTCAAACGTTTCGGGTAGCCTTCCACAAGCTTCCCACAATAATTTCGGTGAATTTTGGCCCATTCCTCCTGACAGAGCTGGAATAACTGAGTCAGGTTTGTAGGCCTCCTTGCTCGCACACACTTTTTCAGTTCTGCCCACATATTTTCTATACGATTGAGGTCAGGGCTTTGTGATGGCCACTCCAATACCTTGACTTTGTTGTCCTTAAGCCATTTTGCCACAACTTTGGAAGTATGCTTCGGGTAACTGTCCATTTGGAAGACCCATTTGCGACCAAGCTTTAAACTTCCTGACTGATGTCTTGAGATATATCCAATATATCCACATACATTTCCTTCCTCATGATGCCATCTATTTTGTGAAGTGCACCAGTCCCTCCTGCAGCAAAGCACCCCCACAGCATGATGCTGCCACCCCTGTGCTTCACGGTTGGGATGGTGTTCTTCGGCTTGCAAGCATCCCCCTTTTTCCTCCAAACATAACGTTGATCATTATGGCCAAACAGTTCTATTTTTGTTTCATCAGACCAGAGAACATTTCTCCAAAAAGTGCGATCTTTGTCCCCATGTGCAGTTGCAAACCCTAGTCTGGCTTTTTTATGGCGGTTTTGGAGCAGTGGCTTCTTCCATGCTGAGTGGCCTTTCAGGTTATGACAATATAGGACTTGTTTTACTGTGGATATAGATCCTTTTGTACCCGTTTCCTCCAGCATCTTCACAAGGTCCTTTGCTGTTGTTCTGGGATTGATTTGCACTTTTCGCACCAAAGTACGTTAATCTCAAGGAGACAGAACGCGTCTCCTTCCTGAGCGGTATGACGGCTGCGTGGTCCCATGGTGTTTATACTTGCGTACTATTGTTTGTACAGATGAACATGGTAGCTTCAGGCGTTTGGAAATTGCTCCCAAGAATGAACCAGATTTGTGGATGTCTACAATGTTTTTTCTGAGGTTTTGGCTGATTTCTTTTGATTTTCCCATGATGTCAAGCAAAGAGGAACTGAGTTTGAAGGTAGGCCTTGAAATACATCCACAGGTATACCTCCAATTGACTCAAATGATGTCAATTAGCCTATCAGAAGCTTCTAAAGCCATGACATCATTTTCTGGAATTTTCCAAGCTGTTTAAAGGCACAGTCAACTTAATGTATGTAAACTTCTGACCCACTGGAATTGTGATACAGTGAATTATAAGTGAAATAATCTGTCAGTAAACAATTGCTGGAAAAATTACTTGTGTCATGCACAAAGTAGGTGTCCTAACCGACTTGCCAAAACTATAGTTTGTTAACAAGAAATTTGTGGAGTGGTTGAAAAACGAGTGTTAATGAGTCCAACCTAAGTGTATGTAAACTTCCGACTTCAACTGTATGTGAGAATGCTATTCATTGACTACAGCTCAGCGTTCAACACCATAGTGCCCTCAAAGCTCATCACTAAGCTAAGGACCCTGGGACTAAACACCTCCCTCTGCAACTGGATCCTGGACTTCCTGACGGGCCACTCCCAGGTGGTAAGGGTAGGTAACAACACATCTGCCACACTGATCCTCAACACGGGGGCCCCTCAGGGGTGCGTGCTCAGTCCCCTCCTGTACTCCCTGTTCACTCATGACAGCATGGCCAGGCACGACTCCAACACCATCATTAAGTTTGCCGATGACACAACAGTGGTAGGCCTGATCACCGACAACGACGAGACAGCCTATAGGGAGGAGGTCAGAGACCTGGCCGTGTGGTGCCAGGACAACAACCTCTCCCTCAACGTGACCAAGACAAAGGAGATGATTGTGGACTACAGGAAAAATAAGAGGACCGAGCACGCCCCCATTCTCATCGACGGGGCTGTAGTGGAGCAGGTTGAGAGCTTCAAGTTCCTTGGTGTCCACATCACCAACAAACTAACATGGTCAAAGCACACCAAGACAGTCGTGAAGAGGGCACAACAAAACCTATTCCCCCTAAGGAAACTGAAAAGATTTGGCATGGGTCCTCAGATCCTCAAAATGTTCTACAGCTGCACCATCGAGAGCATCCTGACTGGTTGCATCACTGCCTGGTATGGCAACTGCTCTGCCTCCGACCGCAAGGCACTACAGAGGGTAGTGCGTATGGCCCAGTACATCACTGGGGCCAAGCTTCCTGCCATCCAGGACCTCTATACCAGGTGGTGTCAGAGGAAGGCCCTACAAATTGTCAAAGACTCCAGCCACCCTAGTCATAGACTGTTCTCTCTGCTACCGCACAGGCAAGTGGTACCGGAGCACCAAGTCTAGGTCCAAGAGGCTTCTAAACAGCTTCTACCCCCAAGCCATAAGACTCCTGAACATCTAATCAAATGGCTATGCAGACTATTTGCATTGCCCCACCCCCCTATTTTATGCTGCTGCTACTCTCTGTTTATTATCTATGCATAGTCACTTTAATAACTCTACCTACATGTACATATTACCTCAATTACCTCAACTAACCGGTGCCCCTGCACATTGACTCGGTACCGGTACCCCCTGTATATAGCCTCGCTATTGTTATTTTTACTGCTGCTCTTTAATTATTTGTTACTTTTATTTCAAATTATTTTATATTGTATTTCTTTGTGATTTTTTTTTGTATTCTTTCTTAAAACTGCATTCATTGTTGGTTAAGGGCTTGTAAGTAAGCATTTCACTGTAAGGTCTCTATACCTGTTGTATTCGGCGCATGTGACAAATAAAATGTGATTTGATTTGGGTTAACTGTTGTTCCGCTCAAAGATTTCCTTTCTTGAAACATGCTAACACCTGAGATGTCCAGCATAAAAAACATCCTTAAATCATAAGACTGTAATGAAGTCAATGGCAGTTTGAGAAACAGTGGGTTTCTGTCCGTTGGAAATTCTAGTATAGCATTCATACTGGGCACATACGGAGTGTGAAGAAGTCACCGCTGCACTTTAAAGGCAATGGAATGTGTTTTTACGTCTAGTATGTAGGCTTATGCCTTTTAATGTGCATGGGCCATCAGCAAAACATTTTGTCAATCGCTCAGGTAATTCACCTCTCTGACTAAGCCTGCACCTTTCTGCCTGCACCTTCCTTTTAAAAACCAGATAACATCCTCTTACTAAAAACCCACCGTGTCTATTCTCAAAGTTCGGAGTCATCATCACAACTGTACAAAACGGTATGTATTCGCCAAGGGGTGGTAGGGGTGTTATGAGAGGAGAGGAAGAGGTAAGGGGGTCCATCTCCCATCAGGTCATCAAGTCTTAGGGAGCAGGCGGTGGTGGAGGATCACACTGATCGTTTCTGCTTCACGCGTGTTGCTCTTGGCATGGGCTGCCGCCACAGATACACAGAGGGAGAGAAGGAGAGGGAGAAAAGAGAAAAAGCCTTCCCTGGCATCTGTGCGTACACTTTGAAAATTAAGCCCAGCAAGAATCCTATAGAAAAAAAGCTCAAGCTGGCAGTTGTATTGGGTTTCTATTGACAAGAATAGTCAATGTGCCCGGGATTAAAAAGCAATCCCACATTCAATATGACACCTCCCTACATTCTTTTATGAGTGCCAGTGCGCGCCTTGTAGTTCCAGAAGCTGTGGATTGAGCTGTCGACACAGGGGACAATCAAAGTTGTAAGAGAGCAGTCTCGTAGAGCTGAGTTTGCAGAAGTTCGGTGGATATCTCTCCCGCTCTCTTTTTTGAATAAATGTGATCTGGAAACTCAACTCAGCAAACAAGCAAATGAGATTATGGCAGCCATAACCCCCGCACACCTCTCCCATCCCCCCCCATAACCAGCACCCTTTACGCCCAGAGACTAGTCCAGAGGCAGTTGATTTCAATGCCATCCACTACTGTCAGAGCAGATCAATCATCAAAAGCATGGTGTAATTGGCTTTTAGTGAAACAACACAGTGTTACATTATCAAAGAATGTTCCACCATGTGACTTGTGCTGCTGCTCCCTGGTATTGAAGTAAAGGGGCATCAGAATCTGACTGCTGACTCAAAACATTCACTGTGATTAGAGAAAATATACAAAAGTATTACTTAAAGGAAAAGTCCACCTCAAAACGATCTTTTGGTTTTTATTTCATTAGTCCATTGTTGATATAGTCCCAAAATGTTTTGCATGTCAGAAATCAAGTTTTCAAGATACAGTATAGATACACAATCCTGTCTCGGAGCTCTACGGACAATTCCTTCGACCTCATGGCTTGGTTTTTGCTCTGACATGCACTGTCAACTGTGGGACCTTATATAGACAGGTGTGTGCCTTTCCAAATCATGTCCAACCAATTGAATTTACCACAGGTGGACTCCAATCAAGTTGTAGAAACATCTCAAGGATGATCAATGGAAACAGGATGCGCCTGAGCTCAATTTCGAGTCTCATAGCCAGATAGCCTAGTGATAGACCGTTTCGTCAACATGAAAGAGAGGAGGATGGCGTTTCTCTACAAGTAGGGTGAGTCAACATGTTTTTCTACTTGCACGAACGCACACACAGACATCAGAACCATGGACAGCCACATCATATTTAGCTCACGTTGATTGGACAAAATTGTTTTTGGTATCTTTTAGTTGTCACTGTATTAGACTAAGCATAGGTGATTTGATGATGTTGAAATGTTGAAGTTGAAATGGTGCAGGAATAGTGGAGGCACCTCCTGTTTTCTTTGCGACTTGCGGTAAGTCTCTGTGGTTCTAAATCAATAGTTGTTTACTGGTCCGAAAATGTCGGAAACATTATCTTGCTTGACCATGCTGTAGGTCATGTAACTGTCTGTTACTGTACATGCAATATGCTTTGTGGACATCATTGGACAGAGGTTGCTATCCGGTTTTGTGATAAAACAAAGGTGTGGTTGAATTTAGGGGGGTTCTTGGCTTCCCCAGTGATTTTACCCACGCACCGCTACTGCATCCTACTCACTAATATATTCACGTCACCAAATAACTGATTAAAACACACTGTTTTGCAATGAAGGTCCACATTAGCCTCAACATCACTCTTTGGGGTAGCACCATGGTGTAGACGGAGGACAGCTATTTTCCGTCCTCCTCTGGGTACATTGACTTCAATACAAAACCTAGGAGGCTCATGGTTCTCACACCCTTCCATAGACTTACACAGTAATTATGACGACTTCCGGAGGACGTCCTCCAACCTATCAGAGCTCTTGCAGCATGAACTGACATGTTGTCCACCCAATCAAAGGGAATGAATCTAGTTCTGAAAGCATATGCTTCAGCTAGCTAGAGAGAGCGAGAGCTATATTTAATTGTAATTTTTTCACTTTCACTTACTTAGCTAGCTAATTCAGCTAGCTAATTTAGCTTACTCAAACACCTGGCTCAAACAGAGAGGAACGCTATTTATGTTAACTAGCTGGCTAAGGCAATCCAACACTGGAACTCTTCCAAGTCAAGGTAAGCTTTCGGTTTAATTAATTTACTGGCACCGGGGCCCGCCGGAGTAACTGCTAAACTGCTTGCTGTACACTGTACTGCGTGATTGTAGTGGGTTTACTAACGCGTTAGATCTAGTGGCTATGTTGACTATGATGTTAGCTAATATTGTGACAACGATTTAGGCTGTGTGTAGCAGTTAGAGGTTATGGTATGAAGGTTTGGAAAGATTTTTTCACCTGGTCACAGACAGCTGTTGTGTTGTGCACTGAAGTCCACAAGCGAAGGGAAAAGTTGAGAGGAGGACAGCGCGTAGATGCTGGAAGGAATTATACAATGAGCAAAGTGATGACGCTGTTTGTATGTGGCTACTCTGAAAGTGAACTGTGTGTGCGGGGGATCAGGGGTATATTCATTCCGCTGATTCTGTTGAAAAACTTTTCTTAAACGGAAGCAAACGGAACGAAACTGGGATAAATCTACCTGAATTTGTCCAATAGAAACTCTTGTTTCCAACTGTTTGGACTAATGATTTCACCCTAGATCAGCTAGATGCAGGCAAGAGTGTGCAAGGCTGTATTGAATGTGTCACTGTCTGTCACCTTGATTACTCCAATTTGTCTCTCGAGCTGTGCACCTTAGTGATAAACAGTCATTTGTAGGCTAGGTTGTAACAACCTCATGATGGGTATAGGGAAAATTTGAGTATCATGTAGTAGCCTAAACCTATCGATGTTACATTGAGCTGGGCGAATGGAATATGAATGACAGTCATCCAATATGCTGAAATAGAAATAAGGCCATGGTTATTAAACAAATAATTGTCCTCCCTAATCTTAAATGGTACTGACCGCCACGGACTCTGATGATAGAGATAAATGTGGAATAATCGGAAATGTGTAGTTCTGACTATGCTCTTCAAGAGGTGATGATATTAAAACTAAATAGTTATACAATTTATTTAACAATCCATTGAAAACGGCGTAGTTGTCAATGGTTTTAGCGGAGCTGGAGGTCTCCTTTCCCCCCAGCAGGCAAATTAAACACTGCACCGTATTGAAATTTTATTGATAACGACCTATAGGATCTCTATGAATGTAACCCAGTGAGATGAAAGCCAGACTACTAGCAGAGAACAAAGAGCACAATGTGTCATCATGCTGCATGGCTGAAGGAACATGTCAGTTCTTCACAAGAGAAACTCAACATGAAGAGAGGAACATTGTACTGTCTTGGAGTTGTGAAAATGTTGAACCAATATGTAGCTTTCATTTCATACATTTCAAACATCACAGTGGAATTAAGTGCAGTAAACTCAAGCCATTACATTACTTTTGATGCACAGTATGCACAAACTTGGAACATACAGACTTGCCTGGTACATTAATTCAAATAATTTGCAATTAATTAAAATCAGTCTCTATGATCACTTTCTTCTAGGACGTTTGAAATGTAAGCTTGTGTATATACAATGAAAGGTACATAGGCCTACATACAGTATTGGCATTTTCTCTGCAGTAAACTAAGGTTGCCACTAAAAAGAGTTGACTACAATGATACATGGCTAACATCACAGAAATATAGATAAATATACATTATGTTAATAGTGTTTTAGTATCCCTGCCCATCTATACACTAGAGACTAGTCTCCCATCCAATAAAAATATGCAAGTTAGACAATTATAAATTATATGTGCGTTACACAACCACTTTACTTGACATATTTTAACCAATAAGCCGAGGATACCTACCTAATAATTCAAAACGCACACAGATGATCCTGACACCAGTCATGTTTATAATACTGGGTTATTACTGTACATACAACATGGTTTATGTATGTACATACTAAAAGCCCTGAGAAATACATAATGCATTTTAATATGGTGTGAGAAAGCAGAAATATACTGACTTCTGAGGAGGTACAGTACCTACAGTATACTGTAGATGAATATGAGGAGCCATGCACCATAGAAATAGAATTAGACCACTATGCCCTGCAGTCTGCTCTAGCAGAGTGAGGGCTGTCATACTTGTGTGCACTGTGCTCTGCTGGCACTAACCCTAAGGATACATACAAATCCTCTGACCGCAGGCCTCCCAGGCCCCACCGGACCATACACAGCTCAGCCAATTCAAGCACTCTGATCTGAGGGATCTGGGAAAGACTCTGGCTTGGAGGAATTTGTCCATGCAAATACATCCCATTTCCTCTGACAAAACACCACCACATGACCAAGCCTCAAGGACCCTGCCTGATGAGATTCTTCTAGGGTCAAGTGGTCCAACTATTCTGGCAAGGAAAGCTTTCACTTTCTGGGGCTTTCATGGTTCAGCAAGACTCTCAAGACACTCTGCGTGTAATCACATCTTACTTATCAATATGCAACAATTCAATTTATTTCAACATTTCTAGACCAGTCCATTCCCAATTAGTAATATTTACTGACAACACTGAAATGTTCCAGGCAGTAAAGTGTTCACAGTATCTTCAATCATTTTGTATCTGAGACATCATTTGATAACTCTAACAGTAAGGGTCACATGCTTTGGTTATCTTGCCTCTGAATTATAATTTGATATTCACATTTGATAAGACAGATAAAATATAGTCAATTAATCTCTATGCCTGTATGTGTGGTGCCTCGTTCCGGACCCATCAATGTCCTTTAATATCAAAAGTTAACATGAGGATCAACAAGGCTGACACCTAGTGGTCACAAGAAGAGCCATCCGATTGGTACAGAATTCACAACTCTACAGCATAAAACTAAACCACCCGGGTTAAATAGATTTTCATCTGATCCCACAGATAGCAGTAATTTTACAGATAACACTGACTCTATAATATGAACTAAAATGCAAATTAAATTCCCCCAGATTTTACCCTGAAGAATCGAATTATCATCTTCCTCTGCTATTTTTCACTTAAAAGGGAACTCAAGCTTTTCCCACTTGATAAGCAGAAGAAGTAGATTGTCTCATAGCTGTTATCATACGCAATCATCTCTACTTTCATGAAGTGTCAAGAAGACGGGACCTCTTTATCAGAGGGATGGTGAAGATTGAGTGAGGGCACCCTGTGGACATTCTCAAAAGAGATGAGTTACAGAGTAAGATTCCATAACTGACGCACTAGACACAAAAAGAGACAACAACAACAGTCGCTAAATTACAACTACACAGCAATATAACACTTTTACTGCAGTCAATCATGAAAAGCTCAACTGGATACCTATTACCTACTGTGCACTTGACCCAATGACATTTCTGCAAATATGTGTTGTGCTGTAGACAAGAAAGCCTTTGGATGAGCTGAACCAAACTAGAGAGGCTTTTAGGCCTAATTGCCATGAATGGTGGCCCACATCTCTGCTGTCACTCAGTACTTTGGAGTACCAAAGTGCAGTGAATTCTCCACCCATTTTCATTATACTGAATAAACTTTTTCATGCTAGTGTATTTTTCTGCAATCAAGTAAAGAGGAGGATGGCCGTGGGCTCTTGCACTACCTCCCATTATTAAAGCCTAGAGACATAGCACATGGATTTCTAATGGAGGCTAAACCAAGGTACACATCGTAAATTGGAGCTGCTCTTAATTCGACTATAACTGAAAGCAGTCATAATATGGCTTAACTGAAGAAAAGTATGAAGTGCGGCATCTGGTAATTGAACACATCCATTAGCATTCCGGCTCAGCCAAGTGACCACGGGCCCCAGTCACGGCTAATGACGAAGATATTACCACCTTCATTTAACTGCACAGAAAAGACTGGGAAGAAGAGTTGCTTTTATGATCTCTAAATACCGTTTCTTCATCCCCTGGGTATTTGGAAACCTTATCACAAAAATATCCCGCTGCTGCACAATCTGGAGATAGCAGCAAGCAGCAGGAAACCAAAAGGGACAGCTTAGTGAAAATAAAAACAGAGCCCTCCATGGAGAGCTGAGCCTCTCAGGAGATAATGGAGACTGGAGATTTATTCACACACAGTATCGGATCGCAGAGAGAGAGGGGATTTGAGTGGAGGACCAGGACGCTGTCGCGTCTGGAGTCTTTAAAAAAAAAACGTACCTGAATGTTTATGGAGACATGAACACTAGGAACAAACACACACTCACACAACACCACCATCGGCTCCCCAATAAATGTATACCACAGTGTAAACAGAATGAAGATTATTTCGTTGTTTGAACAAAAAGGGACGTTTCCAAGTTCCTGTGTGGAATATGGGGCAGTAGTGTATTAACACTCCAAAAGAGTAAATAAACTGCTGATGATAATGAATTCTACAACACTTTTATTGCATGTCTTGAGACCTACCTGTTTTTGTCAATGGACTTGAAAACAGCTGTTGCAGAAGTTTGTTCTCTGATGTTCTCAGAACCACAACAATGTCTGCAGGGAGAGTGTCTCGGTTCTTCTCAAGAAACCCGTTCACATTGTACAAGACCTGCATGACAGCACAGGGATAATCAACTCAAACCACACCTGACAAAAGACAACCTATCCAACTGTATCAGTCGGCAAACAGCAATGAAACATACTAATCCATACCTTTCCAGCATAATGCTGAATTCCAAAGCAGAGCTCAACACGTTTTGGTCTCCAGAAGTACTTGTAACGCAGATTGTCCTCAAATTTATCTGAAGAGAAAACATATTTTGTGGGTAACAAAAACAAAAAATCAACTGCTTGATCAAACATAGATCTTTTCACAGCCTTCTATGCAAGGCTTCTTTACAAGGCTTTGGTTGTTTTAGTACACATGGACTTGACTTGGTCTGCTTCTGAGGCCTTGTGTATTGTACAGTGCATTCGGAAAGTATTCAGAACCCTTGACTTATTTCACATTTCGTTACGTTATATCCTTACTCTAAATTGATTAAATAAAAAATTTTCCACATCAGTCTACACACAATACCCCAAAATGAAAAAGCAAAAACTTTTTGGGAATTTATTACAAATAAAAAACAGAAATACCTTATTTACATAAGTATTCAGACCCTTTGCTATGAGACTTGAAATTGAGCTCAGGTGCATCCTGATTCCATTGATCATCCTTGAGATGTTTCTACAACTTGATGGGCATCCACCTGTGGTAAATTCAATTGATTGGACATGAATTGGAAAGGCACACACCTGTCTATATAAGGTTCCACAGTTGACAGTGCATGTCAGAGCAAGAACCAAGCCTTGAGGTCGAAGGAATTGTCCGTAGCGCTCCAAGACAGGATTGTGTAAGGCACAGATCTGGGGAAGGGTACCAAAACATTTCTGCAGCATTGACGGTACCCATGAACACAATGGCCTCCATCATTCTTAAATGGAAGAAGATTGGAACCACCAAGACTCTTCCTAGAGCTGGCCACCCGGCCAAACTGAGCAATCAAGGGAGAAGGGCCTTGGTCAGGGAGGTGACCAAGAACCCGATGGCCACTCTGACAGAGCTCCAAAGGTCCTCTGTGGAGATGGGAGAACCTTCCAGAAGGACAACCATCTCTGCAGCACTCCACCAATCAGGCCTTTATGGTAGAGTGGCCAGACGGAAGCCACTCCTCAGTAAAAGGCACATGACAGCCCACTTGGAGTTTGCCAAAAGGCACCTAAAGACTAAAGACCATGAGAAACAAAATTATCTGGTCTGATTAAACCAAGATTGAACTCTTTGGCCTGAATGCCAAGCGTCACGACTGGAGGAAACCTGGCACCATCCCTATGGTGAAGCATGGTGGTGGCAGCATGATGCTGTGGGGATGTTTTTCAGGTGCAGGGACTGAGAGGCTAGTCAGGATTGAGGGAAAGATGAACAGAGCAAAGTATAGATACTTGATGAAAACCTGCTCCAGAGCACTCAGGACCACAGACTGGGGCGAAGGTTCACCTTCAAACAGGACAACGACCCTAAGAACACAGCCAAGACAACACAGGAGTGGCTTCGGGACAAGTCTCTGAATGTCCTTGAGTGGCCCAGCTAGAGCCTGGACTTGAACCCTATTGAACATCTCTGGAGAGACCTGAAAATAGCTGTGCATAGATGCTCCCATCCAACCTGACAGAGCTTGAGAGGATCTGCAGAGAACAATGGGAGAAACTCCCCAAATACAGGTGTGCCAAGCTTGTAGCGTCATACCCAAGAAGACTTGAGGCTGTAATCGCTGCCAAAGGTGCTGTGTCCCGAGTGGCGCAGTGGTCTAAGGCACTGCATCGCAGTGCTAGCTGAGCCACTAGAGATCCTGGTTCGAATCCAGGCTCTGTCGTATCCGGCCGCGACCGGGAGACCCATGGGGCGGTGCACAATTGGCCCAGCGTCGTCCTGGGTAGGGGAGGGAATGGCCGGCAGGGATGTAGCTCAGTTGGTAGAGCATGGAGTTTGCAACGCCAGGGTTGTGGGTTCGATTCCCACGGGGGGGCCATGAAAAAAATAAAATTAAAATTATGTATGCACTAACTGTAAGTCGCTCTGGATAAGAGCGTCTGCTAAATGATTAAAATGTAAAAATAAAAATAAAAAAAATAAAGTGCTTCAACAAAGTACTCAATTTTAGAATAAGGCTGTAAAGTAACAAAATGTGGAAAAAGTCAAGGGGTCTGAATACTTTCCGAATGCACTGTATAGTCTCACAATACTATATATACACCCTGTAAACACACTCACGCTACCTTGACACTCACACAAAACCTACACACATTCACATACACTACATACGCACACACATAACACACACACGCATACCAACAAAACACACACACACTCACACACATTTACACTCATCATATGCTGCTGCTACGTTCTTAATTTTACTCTCATTATTATCTATCCTGATGCCATTGTATTCAGCATATGTGACAAATAAAAATTGATTCAATTTGTCTTACCCACTAGGGTCTGGTCGGTGGCCTGAGGGAAGCGACTCTCCTCATCCAGCAGAGAGAGCAGGCCCATGGGCTTCTGCAGGAACATGTCCAGGATAGGACGGTTGTCCTCATACTCCACCAGGCTGGCATCCACCCCCTCGCTCTGGTACTCCATCTAATTAAAACACACAGAACTTAGAACATTGCACAGTTAATGATTTCACTAAATAACCCAATGAAACAATCTAGGCTAAATAGGATTTGTGCATGTTAAAAAAATATATACAGTTCTTAAGCAACAGCACCACTGTGCTGCAGAGAGACACTCCAGTTCTTTTTCTATGGCTGAACTTTATAATAAAGTCAGTCGCTGAAATTATACAGAACTGTTCTGAAATAACAAATAGAGCCACGTACTAATTCATAATTTAGTTCCATTTGCAAATAACCCAGAATCAGATCACATTATTGCATATGCTTAATTTAGATCAAAAAGTTATTTTAAATATATATTTTACTAATAAAGTGGTACCAATGGATCTAAACCGTCCTCATGTTTAAATCATTAACTTAGAATAATCAGCTTCTGTGTACCACCGGATTGAAGCCATTTTCACATGATAAAAATCCCTTTTCCACTAAGCACTAGCCCTACATCGAAAGCAACTAATACTTCTACGTAATAAATCATGCAGGAAAGTTGCCAAGTTAAGAACCAGGAATTAAGTATGCCTAGTTAAGCCTTGGTATTCAAATTCTTCCTAAAAGACACATACAGTAAATATACAGGACCGTTTCAGAACACAACCCCAATATAGTTAAGTTCTTCTCTATTCATTAGACTGAATAAAGTGATCACATCATAAATACCAGCTCTCTCTAATTCCCTTGAGATGAATTGCTAGAGAGCAAACATTAAGACAAAAGGACATAACAGCAAAAAGTGCTCTTGATTAATGTCTATACAGTGTTGTCAGTGAAAACGAAAAGCTCCCACACTCCAGGGTAAAAAGCTTCATTAAATCAATTAAAGATGCACTATGCAGAAATCGCTCCGCCATTTCATGGTTGTTAAAATTCTAATAGCTCGCCTAATTTGAGTTTATGTGACAAAACAAGCAAGTATAGTGTAGAGAGAGAATCATTGTACCATCTAAGCCGCTATTAAATATATTTTCCAAAAGCAAAAATATTGTATTTTCAGCTGTTTGAAGCTGGTGTATAAAACCAAAAGAAAAAGACACAGAAAAGAAATGTAAGAACAGGAAGCATAGAAATAGCGCACATAAGGCAGATCTACCTACTACTTCTTAGACTTGCTTTCAATGAGAATGACAGATCTATAACCACATTTCTATGTGAATTTGGTCAGGTTGCCCAAAAAGTTATAATCTCTAGTATGTAAGGGAGCAAAACATTCATGTTAACATCATATAAAAGCTTTGAAGAAGATAACACTGAATTACAACGTTTCATTAAGAGACACTTCCTCTGTGATTGATGAACAAGCCGGCATACTATATCGGGATTTTAAATATACAAAATGATGCTCAACAAAAATTGTCAATATGTACTACACACAATAAAAAGACATCTTCAGCAAAATCTAGTATACCTTCATTTGTCACTGTTAATGGACTTACTGGAGTTGGAGAAACATCTAGATTCTCTAAAACATGAGCCACCCTATCTGCAGGCTCACCTGTTCCAGGGCAAAAATGTGTTGGTTGAAGTAAAACTGAATCTGTTCATTTGCAATGTTGATACAGAGTTGCTCAAAGGAGTTCTTCTTGAAGTTCTCGAATCCAAAGATGTCCAGGATTCCCACATTCATGCCACTTTCTGCCACACTTCAAAGGGGAATAACAGGACAGACAAACACAATTATTCTTGTGTGGAACTGTGTGAACCACATTGACTTATGAAACTTTAATGATGAACCAAGTTCAACCCAAATACAGAATATTTTGATCTGAATGGCCAATTGTACTGTTATGGGGAAATCATAATCATCAACTTTTAAACAAAAGTGATGAAAGTTCAGAGATCCTTGACTACAATCAATTGATTATAAAATGTTAATTGCTTGCAAGGGTTGTACAAACAGATTGATACTAAATTAAAGTCTGTATTTAACTGTGATCTACACAATACTTTATTTAGGTCTACTCTAAATACAGACCTTACAACACATTTGCACAGAGTCATTTCACTCCGGTATTGCTAAGATCGAGAGTCACCATTTCCCATAATCCCTTTCATTACCAAGACATTAGAGGTCACCTTTTGTCTTGGTTAACAGGTTATTAATGGCAATAACAGAGTGTACAGATGATTGAAGTGGAAACGGGCACTGTGGGCCTTCTACAGCTCAGAGACAGCAGATGATTGCCTGACAGTCCATGCTCACATTTATGAGGGAATTATTTTGGATCAATGAACAACCCTTTACAGTCTCTCTGAAGTCTTTTTAATCATCTGAATAATATTTCCTCAGCACGTAACTCTGTATAAAACATTTATTCTACTTATTTAGCTCCCTTTCTTGTCTTGTGCTGTCCATTGATATTCTACTCCATGTGTTTGGTTCTCTACTCAGACGTAAAGGTCACTACAGCTTAATAATATGCAGCAGCATCCACACACACACAGTAGTGTGAAGCACAGTGCAATAACCAAGGACAGAGAGACCTTACACTTACCAGATATTCATATCAGGCTGCAGGAGGGCATTGATGCGGTTGACTATCCAACTGAAGAGGCGTCCGTACAGAGCCTTGGACATGGCGTCCCGGACATCGGTGGCTTTGTCTACAGTATTGGTGCGGATGATGGTCTCTCCACGGGTCACCACACAGTGGGACGTCAGGGCCTCTGTGAGCTCCTCAGGACCGATGCAGAGCAAGGCTGCAGCTGAGGGACAGGGCAGGTGCATGTCAGAGTCACACAGAGCAGCAAGGAAACAACCATTCAGCCATACTGTGTAAATTCACCAATAGGTGGGAATGTTACTATCAATTCTTAACCTGAGCAATAACAAAATAGCTTTTGCTAATAACACTGAAGTACAGTTGTCTCACCATTTTCTAAGGCCTCAACATTAGGCACTTCACTTTTATCAGTCTGGTGTTGGGAAGTAATGGCAGTGAATTCAATATTTCCTGTATTCAAAATGGCGCAGAGAATTCTGTACACAGAATTGACCTCCTGTTAAAAAAGTAAGCACATAAATCAGTGTACAGTGAGTGAAGAAATGCTATGGATATTTAGACATATGTTCTCTTTGTCTTATTTGTTTTAGGAGAAAATATGTTCACACATTTACTTTTAAATGAACAGAGCAACTGCACCTACCTCGTCAGTGAAGCCAATGATGCGGAAACAGTCCTGAATGGCATCAAACTGCTCCTTGTACAGTTTACTGGAGACAATGTCCTGCATCACTTTGCCATGTTGATTTTGAATATATCTAGACAGATACAGTTTTCAGTGCCAGTTTCTGCATTAGTCAAGTGATAAGAAATAACTCACTATATTCAGGCCATATTGAGGTGCCAAGTCATCAAAGCCAAGTAAAGTGATGAAATGCTAACCTGGGGGGTTTCTTGTCAGGTAATCTGTACTTTTTCAGCTTCTCTTGGTGATACAGACCGGCATAGATGTAGTAGAATATGTGGAAGTTTTTCTCTCCCCTAAGAGCATAAAAAGAAACGGTTAACCATCTAGCCAGTGAACTTCAAATGAGGATAACAGTTGTGATTAATAATATCCCAAGCCCATCTTTCCATTCTTACGTGGCCTGTTTGATGACCCTGGACTTCTCCAGCAGGTACTCTGAGATCTTGGCCCCCATGACGGCCCCGGTGGGGGTAAACTTCATCTCCAGGTACTTCCCAAAGCGACTGGAGTTGTCGTTAATGGCCGTGCACGCGTTGCCAAATGCCTCCACCAGGGGGTTCACCTGGAGGATCTTCTCCCGCAGCGTCCGATTGTTTGCCTGGGATCACAGTCAAGCAATAGTTTTTGCATAACTCCCTCCAGAGACAACACAAACTAAATGTGTAGGACTGAATCTATCAGTGTCCAGTCTGCCCATTCTATAATGAATTCCACTGATGTCTTAGCACATACGCAGTACCTTTCCCAGGAAGGTGAGATGCTGGACAATCAGATGGGCACTCTCTGTCTTTCCAGCTCCACTCTCTCCACTGATGATGATGCACTGAAACACAGGGACACATCAACAACAACTTTGTCATCAGGATGTCTCAGACAAGCACATCACTAGATCTCTAAACATATATATAACATTATCCATATGAAACGGCATATCACTAAATATGACTTCCCCACACAAAGTGTATCCCCCCCTCAAGTACCTGGTCTTTGCAGAAGGTCACCATGCCCTGGTATGCTGCATCAGCAGCAGCAAAGATATGTGGAGGATTGTCTGCTCGCTTCACCCCATGGTACAGCTTAGAGAACTGTGGACAGACACCCCACATTAGAATATCAATACCGTTCTGTCTTTACGGAGGTTTGAACAGGAATTACGGCACACAATGGCACTGCCGTAGCAAACAAACCTGTGGCGAGTAGATGCTTAGAGTTTGAAAAGGATTGAGAGCGATGAGGATGTCTCCAACGTATGTGTATATCTGCAGCTCATCATATCTCTTCGAGAGGTGTTTGATGATGGTCTCCTGTGGAGAAGAAGAAGGAGAACACATACAGTGTGTACCGTGTACAATACCTACATTATTCACATACCATCCTCTAGTCCAACAACAATGAAGTCAAAGAATGAAATCTTACCTCATCTAGAAACTCCAGGTTCACCAGATCATCATCAGGACTTCTCTCTATTATGAGTGTTTTACGAGTATTGATTCTTTCATGCCTGTTGGAGTAAAGGACATAATAATGTCTTAGAAAGCATTACAGTAACAGAAGAATACAGATACATTACTAATAATACTCTGGATATAAAATCCATTCATTTAGATGGGTTGCTGGTGGCCCATAAGGGTGTTCCCCAGGGAGATCTCCACCATTATCACAGGCTGTGATTGCACTTCATCTCCGTTTGACCTTTCACTCTACAATGGGGCCTACTGGTCAGAGGTCAGCACTGAGGCAGCTGGTGCATTGGGATTATGCAAACCCCCAAGGGCCTATTGCGGTGATGTGTGTGTATGTGTGTGTGTGTGTGTGTGTGTGTGTGTGTGTGTGTGTGTGTGTGTGTGTGTGTGTGTGTGTGTGTGTGTGTGTGTGTGTGTGTGTGTGTGTCTACAAACACACATGTAAGCGACTAGATTAAAAAGCCCTTTTGTGAAAAACAACAAACTCTAAAATAACAGTTATCACCACAAAAATATTTCACCCAGAAATTCCAGTCAAGTTCAGATACTAAACCTAACATGAACAATGAAATGGACCAATATCTCAGTCACACAGTGTATCTATTCTATGATAATAAATAGTAGATACACTGAGTGTACAAAACATTAAGGACACCTGCTCTTTCCATGACATAGACTGACCAGGTGAATCCAGGTGAAAGCTACAATCCCTTATTGATGTCACCTGTTAAATCCACTTCAATCAGTGTAGATAATATAATAATAATATGCCATTTAGCAGACGCTTTTATCCAAAGCGACTTACAGTCATGCGTGCATACATTTTTGTGTATGGGTGGTCCCGGGGATCGAACCCACTACCTTGGCGTTACAAGCGCCGTGCTCTACCAGCTGAGCTACAGAGGACCATATATTGAGGGGGAGGAGACAGGTTAAAGAAGGATTTTAAAGCCTTGAGACAATTGAGACATGGATTGTGTATGTGTGCCATTCAGAGGGTGAATGGGCAAGACAAAATATGTAAGTGCCTTTGAACGTGGTATGGTAGTAGGTGCCAGGTGCACCGTTTTGAGTGTGTCAAGAACTGCAATGCTGCTGGGTTTTTCATGCTCAACAGTTTCCCGTGTGTATCAAGAATGGTCCACAACCCAAAGGACATCCAGCCAACTTGAAACAACTTTGGGAAGCATTGGAGTCAACATGGGCAAGCATCCCTGTGGAACGCTTTCGACACCTTGTAGAGTCCATGCCCCGATGAATTGAGGCTATTCTGAGGACCAAAAGGGTGTGAAATTCAATATTAGAAAGGTGTTCCTAATGTTTTGTACACTCAGTGTATATAAAATGAATAACATGATAGTAAATCTATCCTACGAGTGAACAATGATTTCCCTTTTCGGAAGATTTCATATCACAACATAAGCACAGACACATGCATACACACACATGATAACATACGCACTATACACACACGTACACATGGATTTTGTGTTGTAGATATGTGGTAGTGGATTAGGGGTCTGAGGGCACACAGTGTGTTGTGAGATCTGTTATGAATGTATTGTAATGTTTTTAAAATTGTATAACTGCCTTAACTTTGCTGGACCCCAGGAAGAGTAGCTGCTGCCTTGGCAGGAACTAATGGGGATCCATAATAAATACAAATACAAATATTCTGAGTAGAAATCCTACAGAAGTTCCACAGGGAAACATAATGTCACAAACACACACACACCTGGCATGGCATCAAGACTATCTCATTCAATGGCATGTGTACTATTTTCTTTAGGGACAAGGAAAAGTATTCCACAAACAGATCATTGGGGAAATAACAAGGTAAACAGAATCGTTTCGCAATCACAAACAACTGTTTTTTAATAAAAGCTCACGACATGCCAGATATAAATCATTCAAAATTCTTAATTGAGTGAAAATGCGACCTGCAAGAATGAACAGTTAGCTTTTTCCACAAGTTAATCAATCTGAGACTAAAGTGTTTTATTCCCTCATTGGTTTAATCATATTGGTGGAGGACTGCTCTGTACTAAATGCTCCTCGTTGTCACACTGTTAAAAGATAAATTGGGATAAAAAGCTTTTATTAATCTAACTTTGAGTCAGCACAATCACTCCTATTAAATTAGGCCCACTCCCCTAACTTCTTTTTAATTCACATCATTTTAATTTACTTTGACTACACATCATACACTATACAGTGGGGAAAAAAAGTATTTAGTCAGCCACCAATTGTGCAAGTTCTCCCACTTAAAAAGATGAGAGAGGCCTGTAATTTTCATCATAGGTACACGTCAACTATGACAGACAAATTGAGAATTTTTTTTCCAGAAAATCACATTGTAGGATTTTTAATGAATTTATTTGCAAATTATGGTGGAAAATAAGTATTTGGTCACCTACAAACAAGCAAGATTTCTGGCTCTCACAGACCTGTAACTTCTTCTTTAAGAGGCTCCTCTGTCCTCCACTCGTTACCTGTATGAATGGCACCTGTTTGAACTTGTTATCAGTATAAAAGACACCTGTCCACAACATCAAACAGTCACACTCCAAACTCCACTATGGCCAAGACCAAAGAGCTGTCAAAGGACACCAGAAACAAAATTGTAGACCTGCACCAGGCTGGGAAGACTGAATCTGCAATAGGTAAGCAGCTTGGTTTGAAGAAATCAACTGTGGGAGCAATTATTAGGAAATGGAAGACATACAAGACCACTGATAATCTCCCTCGATCTGGGGCTCCACGCAAGATCTCACCCCGTGGGGTCAAAATGATCACAAGAACGGTGAGCAAATATCCCAGAACCACACGGGGGGACCTAGTGAATGACCTGCAGAGAGCTGGGACCAAAGTAACAAAGCCTACCATCAGTAACACACTACGCCGCTAGGGACTCAAATCCTGCAGTGCAAGACGTTTCCCCCTGCTTAAGCCAGTACATGTCCAGGCCCGTCTGAAGTTTGCTAGAGTGCATTTGGATGATCCAGAAGATCATTGGGAGAATGTCATATGGTCAGATGAAACCAAAATATAAATTTTTGGTAAAAACTCAACTCATCGTGTTTGGAGGACAAATAATGCTGAGTTGCATCCAAAGAACACCATACCTACTGTGAAGCATGGGGGTGGAAACATCATGCTTTGGGGCTGTTTTTCTGCAAAGGGACCAGGACGACTGATCCGTGTAAAGGAAAGAATGAATGGGGCCATGTATCGTGAGATTTTGAGTGAAAACCTCCTTCCATCAGCAAGGGCATTGAAGATGAAACGTGGCTGGGTCTTTCCGCATGACAATGATCCCAAAAACACCACCCGGGCAACGAAGGAGTGGCTTCGTAAGAAGCATTTCAAGGTCCTGGAGTGGCCTAGCTAGTCTCCAGATCTCAACCCCATAGAAAATCTTTGGAGGGAGTTGAAAGTCTGTGTTGCCCAGCGACAGCCCCAAAACATCACTACTCTAGAGGAGATCTGCATGGAGGAATGGGCCAAAATACCAGCAACAGTGTGTGAAAACCTTGTGAAGACTTACAGAAAACGTTTGACCTGTGTCATTGCCAACAAAGGGTATATAACAAAGTATTGAGAAACTTTTGTTATTGACCAAATACTTATTTTCCACCATAATTTGCAAATAAATTCATAAAAAATCCTACAATGTGATTTTCTGGATTTTTTTTCCTAATTTTGTCTGTCATAGTTGACGTGTAACTATGATGAAAATTACAGGCCTCTCTCATCTTTTTAAGTGGGAGAACATGCACAATTGGTGGCTGACTAAATACTTTTTTTCCCCACTGTATATACAAAAGTATGTGGTCACCCCATCAAATTAGTGGATTCGGCTATTTCAGCCACACCCGTTGCTGACAGGTGTATATAATCGAGCACACCGCCATGCAATCTCCATAGACAAACACTGGCAGTAGAATGGCCTTACTGAAGAGTTCTGTGACGTTCAATGTGGAACCGTCATAGGATGCCACCTTTCCAATTTATCAAATTTCTGCCCTGTTAGAGCTGCCCCGGTCAACTGTAAATGCTGCTAATGTGAATTGGAAACGTCTAGGAACAACAACGGCTCAGCCGCGAAGTGGTAGGCCACACAAGTTCACAGACAGGACCGCCGAGTGCTGAAGCGCACAGTGCGTAAAAATCGTCTGTCCTCGGTTACAACACTTGCTACCAAGTTACAAACTGCCTCTGGAAGCAAAGTCAGCACAAGAACTGTTCGTCGGGAGCTTCATGAAATGGGTTTCCATGGCCGAGCAGCCGCAGACAAGCCTAAGATCACCATGCGCAATGCTAAGCGTCGGTTAGAGTGGTGTAAAGCTTGCCGCCATTGGACTCTGGAGCAGTGAAAATTCGTTCTCTGGAGTGATGAATCACGCTTCATCATCTGGCAGTCCGACGGACAAATCTGGGTCGGCGGATGCCAGGAGAACGCTACCTGCCCCAATGCATAGTGGTAACTGTAAAGTTTGGTGGATGAGGAATAATGGTCTGAGGCTGTTTTTCATGGTTCGGGTTAGGCCCCTTACTTCCAGTGAAGGGAAATCTTAATGCTACAGTATACAATGACATTCTAGAAGATTCTGTGCTTCCAACTTTGTGGCAACAGTTTGGGAAAGGCCCTTTCCTGTTTCAGCATGACAATGACCATGTGCACAAAGCGAGGTCCATACAGAACTGGTTTGTCGAGATTGGTGTGGAAGAACTTGACTGGCCTGCACAGAGTCCTGACCTCAATCCCATCGAACACCTTTGGGATGAATTGGAACACCGACTGCAGCCAGGTCCAACCGCCCAACATCAGTGCCCGACCTCACTGATGCTCTTGTGGCTGAATGGAACCCGCAGCAATGTTCCAACATCTAGTGGAAAGCCTTCCCAAAAGGCAAAGGGGGGACCAACTGTATATTAATGCCCATGATTTTGGAATGAGATGTTCAATGCAGGTGTCCACATACTTTTGGTCATGTAGTGTATCTGTTACACTAGTTTGGAGTGACACAACAGTTGAAGGAAATCAAACCCTGCCACCCACTGGTGAGAAAACACATTTCGTCTCAGCATTTCATCCAGTTCACTCTGTCTTGCGCCATAGCATTGTCTCTCCAATGCAGATGAATTAATCAGAAATAACAGATACATAACATCATTGGATTGATAGGTTTAACAGATGTAATCTCAGAGAGATACATCAATGAGTTCTGCAGTGGGGATTGTTTTCAGAATTCTTCAACTGAAAATGTTAGCATTTCTCTGAGTTGACGACACACTTACTTGGTCTTGAGTTTGCAGCCCAGGTCTTGTTGCTCGCAGATGAGTGTGGACAGCTGTTGACCGAGAGCCATTTCTTTGCCATGGGCCTGCTTAATGAAGGGGTGTTCCAAGAGGTGGGTCACAGACGGACGAGTCTCAAAATCCTTTATCAGACACCTGTGTAGCGAGAGAACGCAATTACAACATCATAATACATCATAAAGAAGAAGGAAAAAAAAGAACCCAGGTCCAACCTTTTTCTGGGTTTAAACCCTCTGATCACTAATTCAGCTGGTGCATCTTTATATTTGAGTCAACAGACTTTAACATAATAACAAAAACTAAAGAGACACAGAGCACAATGACCTAAACATCTTACAAAGCAGATTTTTCTGGATTATCTCTGACACGGAGATGTAGGTGTTCAGTAGGGTGCTTCTATGGAGCTTCTCATCAGTGCTTCTGTGTCTGAGTGACTGAACACTGTGTCCCCTCTGTGAGCACCACGTGGTCTGGTCATCACCATGGCCCCTAGTGCAAACAGGTCTGTTTCTGGATGGCCCCTATCTGCTATGTGCAGTGTTTACTCAGAGCCCACCTTTTGTCATAGTGGTCATATCCCAGCAAACCGAGAAACATTCCCAGAACATTAGCTACGATTCCCATTAAGTTCTAGTTAGGGTTTTATCTAACATTAGGATAATAACATCCCCAAAAATAATTCTGAAAATGTTTTAAATAAAAATATCCTTGGAATGTTCTCTTAACATTCACTAAAATGTTGTGTACAACATCTGTAATAACTACCACAGAACATTTCCCAAATGTTCTCATTAGGTTTCCAGGTAATGTAATAACACCAAATTACCAGTCATGTTTTTAGAACATACTGCCGCAACAAAATGTGAGAGCAACATTCTGGGAACGTTCTTGCAACATCAAGCGAATGTTTTATACAAACATTTTATAATCATCAGCACAACTGGACAGTTTTTGTGCTATGAAAATAACATTTGCCGCAACCTAACAAATGTTCTGGGACCTTTCACAGAACCAATTGTGGTTAGCTGGGATGTCACTATTCTACTGCCTTTACATTATGATATAATCAATATGAAATATTTTCAATCCAGAGGCAATACATTGTTGTTCAAATAACTTTATATAATTTGTAAAATAATTTGTAAAATATGTAGTCCATGGACATGGTGTGATACCGTTTCAAATGGTGAGGGTATTTAAACCAGCTGCCTAGCACTCCATTTGAAATGTACGTTTTTTTAAACAAAATCCCCTGTTTTATTCTGAAAAGACGTTACCAATAGTCATCATACTGTATCTATCCCTTCCATTCAGAATATCCATCATTCTGTACTTAATCTAAACACTTAAATGCCTGAATATGTTTTGGTGTACTGCAACACAACAATGCAGGCAGGCAGGCGAGAGATATGAGAATAACACCAATCTGACTCCTGCTACCTAATCTGGGCTGAAATTCTGCTTGCACTTTCTATCAGTTTTTCTGCTCTGGAAATTAATTCATCGAATTAATTTGTGTCAGGACATTAAGCAGAGGTTGTAGCCATTAGCTGAGCTGTGCAGCCAGGATGCTAAACATCAGGCCACTTTGTTATAAAAGGCAGCTCTTTAGGCTGCACAGGGACAGACACTGATGATGCATTTACTATCAAGAGCAACGACAGTAGTTACCCACCCACCCGCACACACACTGGTCTGGCTGGAGAGTCCTCACAAACAGCCTGCCAGGCCTGATAACATTGTCCACGCTCCACACATTGTAGCCTGGTGGGCTTTGTTTGAGGAGATTATTTCTGATCTGATATAATACAATCCATTACCTCATACTACTGAGAGAGAACGATTAAAAAAACACCCAATAAAATGCATTGCATCTGAATATGGATAGAAGTGGATGCATTACTATAAGACAGGGATCATCAACTATATACAGCCGCGGGCCGATGTTTTCTTGAGCGGATGGTCATGGGGCTGGAACATCATTACGAATAATTTGTAGACCGCAAATTGATGGCAAGAAGCCCAAACAGATATAACATTTGACTAAAACATAGTAATTTCAAACCTTGCTTACAATCTGGAACAGATTTCCAAAATGTACATCACTTGGAGCTGATTTGGTGTTGTTTTTACAATATTTTATGTCCCCCACCCCCCTTTTTTTTGTTGCTCAGAAAACTTGGGGAGGACAAATGAAATCACCATCAGTTGGGGAACCCTGCTATAAGGAACAAATCAAGTAATGGTTGTATGAGCTGTGTTCGCGAAGAATGAGAGAGAATAATGGGGGCGGCAGGTAGCTTAGTGGTTAAGAGCGTTGTGCCAGTAACCGAAAGGTCGCTGGTTCTAATCCCCGAGCCGACTAGGTGAAAAATCTGTCGTTGTGCCCTTGAGCAAGGCACTTAACCCTAATTGCTCCTGTAAGTCGCTCTGGATAAGAGCGTCTGCTAAAATGACTAAAATGTAAAATAACTGAGTTTTTTAAGAGAAGCAATAAAGACGTCAGCGTTCTCAATAAAGAACATAAAAATGAAAACAATGAGGATCCTTACAATAAACAAAAAGTATTCACACCCCTTGACTTTTCCCACATTTTGTTGTGTTCAGGGGTTGGAACCTGTCCAGGGAACAGAACCGAAAACCGACGTAATGTTTCTAAGTGTGACACTCTGGCTCCATGGACTTTATTATTGAGCCAGGGTTGTTCATTTTCCTTGTTTGGGTGTATTTCTATGTTGGGTATTCTGGTTGTTTCATTTCTATGTGTGGTGATTGTTCGTGATTATTCAGGTGACTCCCAATCGGAGGTAACGAGTGACAGCTGTCGGCTCGTTATCTCTGATTGGGAGCCATATTTATACTGTGTGTTTTCTCGTGGGTATTGTGGGTTTTTGTTCCATGTTTCTGTCAGTGTTACAGAGGACTTCACTATCGTCATTTGTTGTTTTTTGTGGTTGCTTTATTAAATAAAGTCATCATGTTCACTCCACGCGCTGCGTATTGGTCCGCTTCTTCAGACGATCGTGACAGAAAAACCCACCATAGAAGGACCAAGCAGCGTGTCCAGGAGCAAGACAGCTGGACATGGGAGGAAGCGCCTGGTAAGGAGCTCGAGAGGCTGGCGATGGCCCAGGTGGGCAAATCGTGGTCCTGGGAGGACATGCTCGGGGGCAAGGGACCTTGGGGGAAGATCAAGGCCCTGGCGAGAGAGGAGCAACGGCGTCAGCAGGGCCATCATCGTTGGAAGGACGAGAGGCAACCCCAAAAAGTTTTTTGGGGGGGGCACATGGCTTGGACGACGGGGCTAACGGAGGCAGAGAAGGGGCGAATTCAAGAGGCAACCAGGTTACGGGGGTCACTGGCCAAAGTAGGGAAAGGAGATGTAGAGGCACGGCGTGAGAGACTGAGGTGTGTATCCAGTCCGGTCCGTTCCAGTTCCCGGGGTAGAGGCAGTGGTGTGTGCCTCCAGTACGGTCCGGCCTGTTACGACCCCTCGCACCAAGGATACGGTGCGCTTCGCCAGCCCGGCCCGGCCTGTTCCGGCCACTCGCACCAGGGATACGGTGCGCTTCGCCAGCCCAGCCCGGCCTGTTCCGGCCACTCGCACCAGGGATACGGTGCGCGTCGCCAGCCCAGCCCGGCCTGTTCCGGCCACTCGCACCAGGGATACGGTGCGCGTCGCCAGCCCTTTCCCACCAGTGCCTACACCACGCCCCAAGCCTCCTGTGTGTCTCCCGAGTCCTGTGCGTCCTGTTGCTGCTCTCCGCACTAGGCTTAATGTGAGTCCCCAGGGTCCAGCATGCCCTGTTCCGGCTCTCCGCACTAGCCCTTATGTGCGTCCCCAGGGCCAAGCATGCCCTGTTGCTGCTTCCCGCACTAGCCCTGAGATGCGTGTCCTCAGCCCGGTACCTCCAGTTCCGGCACCACGCATCAGGCCTACGGTGCGTCCCCCCAGGGCCAAGCATGCCCTGTTGCTGCTTCCCGCACTAGCCCTGAGATGCGTGTCCTCAGCCCGGTACCTCCAGTTCCGGCACCACGCATCAGGCCTACGGTGCGTCCCCAGGGCCAAGCATGCCCTGTTGCTTCTCCCCGCACTAGCCCTGAGATGCGTGTCCTCAGCCCGGTAACTCCAGTTCCGGCACCAGGCCTACGGTGCGCCTCAGACGGCCAGAGTCTGCCGTCTGCCCAACGGGGCCTGAACTGTCCGTCTGCCCAACGCCGTCTGAACTGTCCGTCTGCCCAACGCCGTCTGAACTGCCCGTCTGCCCAACGGCGCCTGAACTGCCCGTCTGCCCAACGGCGCCTGAACTGCCCGTCTGCCCAACGCCGTCTGAACTGTCCGTCTGCCCAACGCCGTCTGAACTGCCCGTCTGTACTGAGCCTGCGAAGCCGCCCGTCTGCCATGAGCCTTCAGAGCCGTCCGCCAGACCGGAGCCGCTAGAGCTCTCCGCCAGACAGGATCAGCCAGAGCCTTCCGCCAGACAGGATCAGCCAGAGCCTTCCGCCAGACAGGATCAGCCAGAGCCTTCCGCCAGACAGGATCAGCCAGAGCCTTCCGCCAGACAGGATCAGCCAGAGCCTTCCGCCAGACAGGATCAGCCAGAGCCTTCCGTCAGACAGGATCAGCCAGAGCCTTCCGCCAGACAGGATCAGCCAGAGCCTTCCGCCAGACAGGATCAGCCAGAGCCTTCCGCCAGACAGGATCAGCCAGAGCCTTCCGCCAGCCAGGATCCGCCAGAGCCGTCCAGCCAGGATCCGCCTGAGCCAGCCAGCCAGGATCCGCCAGCTAGTCAGGTACTGTCCCTTAGCCCGGTGCTGCCCCTTAGTCCGGTGCTGCCCCTTAGTCCGGTGCTGCCCCTTAGCCCGGTGCTGCCCCTTAGCCCGGTGCTGCCCCTTAGTCCGGTGCTGCCTCTAAGTCCGGTGCTGCCCCTTAGTCCGGTGCCGCCCCTTAATCCAGGTGGGTTTAGTTGGGGGGTGGTCATGTGGAGGGGGCTACGGAAGCGGATAGTGACTAAGGTGGGGTGGGGACCACGACCTGGACCAGAACCGCCACCATGGACAGACGCCCACCCAGACCCTCCCCTAGACTGTATGCTGGTGCGCCCGGAGTGCGCACCTTTAGGGGGTACTGTGACACTCTGGCTCCATGGACTTTATTATTGAGCCAGGGTTGTTCATTTTCCTTGTTTGGGTGTATTTCTATGTTGGGTATTCTGGTTGTTTCATTTCTATGTGTGGTGATTGTTCGTGATTATTCAGGTGACTCCCAATCGGAGGTAACGAGTGACAGCTGTCGGCTCGTTATCTCTGATTGGGAGCCATATTTATACTGTGTGTTTTCTCGTGGGTATTGTGGGTTTTTGTTCCATGTTTCTGTCAGTGTTACAGAGGACTTCACTATCGTCATTTGTTGTTTTTTGTGGTTGCTTTATTAAATAAAGTCATCATGTTCACTCCACGCGCTGCGTATTGGTCCGCTTCTTCAGACGATCGTGACACTAAGAAACAGAAACGGAAATGGGATCAAAAGTGATCCATACTGTTCTGGAACAGAAATGTTATTTTAAAAGCATGGGAACCGGTTAATAACGTTCTTTTACATTCCAGGCATTTTTTTCTAGTCCGACAAAGAAACGCAACAAAGCCCTCACTCTGTCAATCAGAAACTTATTCCAGTGTCTGCCTGCAAGCTGAAAATCTTTGCCAGTGTGTGTTTAGGCTACCTTCCCCTCCCCCCTCCGAAGCATAGTCTACTGTACTGCTGTTACAGGCGTAATTCAGAAGATAGGGAGAGAGATTTTTTATTAGCTAGAGAAGAAATATGAACTTTTTCAATGCTAGTTAAGGATAATATAGGCCAAGTTATCAAGTTTCACATTGGATTTATTAACTACAAAAAGGTAAGAGGTGTCTTCAATTCTGGTGCCGCTCTGCACACACAAGCTTGTTCGTTAGCTAGCTCAAAGGACATTTAAAGTTCCTCAATAGAAGCCGCTCCTCCTAGGTATAATTCTGTGGACCTAGCTAATTCAGATAATGCATGTCATAACAAGATGCCCAGTGCTTCAAGCCTCTCTGGGTCATGGCTAGAAGGGATCCATATTTTGTCAAATTAACGTCAAAAGTACAAATGAATTAAAAATGAAAAGCTTAAAATGTCTTGAGTCAATAAGTATTCAACCCCTTTGCTATGGCAAGCCTAAATAAGTTCAGGAGTAAAAATGTGCTTGACAAGTCACATAACAATTTGCATGGACTCACTCTGTGTGCAATAAGTGTTTGATCTGATTTTTGAATGACTACCTCATCTCTGTACCCCACACATACAATTATCTGCAAGGTCCCTCAGTCGAGCAGTGAATTTCAAACACAGATTCAACCACAAAGACCAGGGAGGTTTTCCAATGCCTCGCAAAGAAGGGCACCTATAGAGGTGTAAAAATAAACAAGTCCCTTTGAGCATGGTGAAGTTATTAATTACACTCAGTTTTTGGAGAAGAAGGAAACCGCTCAGGGATTTCACCAATGCTCAAGGAGGCCAATGGTGACTTTAAAACAGAGTTTAATGGCTGTGACAGGAGAAAACAGAGGATGGATCAACAACATTGTAGTTACAATACTAACCTAATTGACAGAGTGAAAAGAAGGAAGCCTGTACAGAAAAAAAAGATTCAAAAATATGCATCCTGTTTGCAACAAGGCACTAAAGAAATACTGTAAAAAATTTGGCAAAGCAATTAACTTTTTGTCCTGAATACAAAGTGTTATGTTTGGGGCAAATCCAATACAACACATTACTAAGTACCACTCTCCAAATTTTCAAGCATAATGGTTGCTGCATCATGTTCTGGGTATGCTTGTAATCATTAAGGACTGGGGAGTTTTTTCAGGATAAATAGAAAATGGAATTGAGCTAAGCACAAGCAAAATCCTAGAGGAAAACCTGATTCAGCTGGCTTCCACTAGACACTGGGAGATTAATTCACCTTTCAGCAGGACAATAACCTAAAACAAAAGGCCAAATCTACACTGGAGTTGCTTACCAAGAAGACAGTGAATGTTCCTGAGTGGCCGAGTTACAGTTTTGACTTAAATCTACTTGAACATCTATGGCAAGACCTGAAAAATGTTGTCCAGCAATGATCAACAACCAATTTGACAGAGCTTGAAGAATTTTGAAAAGAATAATGGGAAAATGTTGCACAATGCAGGTGTGGAAAGCTCTTAAGAGACTTACCCAGAAAGACTCACAGCTGTAATCACTGCCAAAGGTGCTTCAACAAAGTATTGACTCAGGGGTGTGAATACTTATGTAAATTCGATATCTCTATTTCATTTTCAATACATTTGCAAACATTTCAAAAAACATGTTTTCACTTTGTCATTATGGGGTATTGTGTGTAGATGGGTGATAAAAAAATATATTTTATCAATTTTGAATTCAGGCTGTGACACAACAAAATGTGGAATAAGTCAAGTGGTATGAATACTTTCTGAAGGCACTGTAAATGCCATCAAAATCAGCTTCTTTAGGGTACCTATAACACAACATCACCAACTATTTGTTACTGTGCATGTGGGCCTTGAACCATCTCAGCTCTCCAGCTTCATCAAATTATTAAATAACAAGGCACACTAAGGTATAACATCATTAAAGCAGGGTTTTCCTACGTGCATTATGAAACAAAAAGGCCTGTATGATAGGCCTTATGACGGGGGCTTCATTCCAAGCAAAGCTTTAACAATATAATAAGGCAGTAGTGCACAGGTAATACAACTATAGATTGGACTCAGCTACAGCTTCTAATCCATCTCTGACTGATGAGTCTACTACCCCTAATGGATTCACAGCTGTACTGTTTGATGTTTTCATTATTAATAATGAATTAATAACCACTGCCTTTCAATCTATTCCACCACTAATAATATCAACACAGAGGGAAGACAATCACCTCCCACAAATAACACCTGAAGAAATAGATTGCCTCGCTCTCTGCCCCAACTTGCACTGCATGCAAGATATTAAGGTTGTATATTCAGCGAGACTATTATTGGCCAATGTTGACATTATTTGTTTTCCACACTGGAGGGACTGATTATTTATCTCGTCCTAAAGATATAACTGATAATTCAGCAGAATGAGTTTTTTCCTCTGTGACAGATTTACGCAAATTAAAATCGAGGAAATGCGAGGAAGAAAAAAAGGGTTGAGACAATCTAGCTTAAAAAAGATCCATTTCTAGTCCTTTCCATTTCCAGTGATCAAAGGATGCCCAGAACCAAATGCGTAACCAGTGCATTCTGCCCCTTTGGCCAAATGGGAAAACATTGAGGTCTCACCATTGAAACCCATTCAAATATTGTAAAAGGCTTGTGTTGTTTAAAAAGTAAGAATGAATATATTTTGTTGTCATCACCATTAACCAACTGCATTGGCGCCAGTTGGTTGCAATTACTTCAAAGACTAAATAAACACAAATAAACATGTATAGCTAAATTCTCCCAATGGAATAGACCCAACATCCTCATTACTGTGTAAGTAAGTGTAGAGAAACACATTCATTTCAGCAGGAAGCAACTTCATTGTCATAGAAAGAGCAGGATACTCACTGGGCAATGAAGTGACTGAAGCTTCTGCACCACTCCTCTGGATTGCGTAATGTAGGGGAAGGGTTTCTGAAACGAAACACACAACACAAAAATCATCATTGAAAAATGTATATTGAACTGAAACGTTTAAGTTATTGATGGTGTTGTTGTTGGCCTAAACACGATAGTTCTCATGAGACTGGAGCGTCAGAATGGTTGGGTATAATCTGAGTGCTGAGAATAGTCAATGACAAATGAAAACAGCTCCTCAACTGTCTGACAGGAAGCATCTGCCAGCGGGAGCCAAAGTTACGGGAGCCAGTAATACCTCTGTCAGCAGCATTTAAAGAGACCATCTATAATGAGGCAAGCACCTCAAGACTAGTTCAGTTGATAATATCGGGATGGAGCCAGGGCAGTACCAATGTGATGAGGTGTGAATGACGGAGTCAGGCGCAGGAGGTAAAACACCGAAATCAAGAGTTTATTCAGTGTACAATAATGCAGCGCATATAGCGACAGAACGAAACTAGCACAAGGGAAAATCAACCTAGGCTGCATACAAGTAAAGAGTAGCTCAACCGAGCTACTCACTCTCACAACGAACAATCACTCACAAAGGACAAGGGGGCAGAGGGAACACTTATACACAGACTAATGAGGGAATGAGTACCAGGTGTGTGTGATTGACAAGACAAGACAAATGGAGTGATGATAAATGGAGCGGTAGTGGCTAGTAAGCCGGTGACGACGAACGGCGAAACCTGCCCGAGCAAGGAGGAGCGGCAGCCTCGGCTGAATTCGTGACAACCAAGGCTCAACAACAGGGCGTTACCATTCCACTAGTTCAAAACATGCTCATCAAAGAAAATAAAGAAATAATGTAATGTAATGGGGAAGATAGTGATTAAAGTTATGATTTTGCTCATACTGTAATTTTGGATAGGGTGCTTATATACACTTAAGCTTTCAAACATAATTTTCAACTTTCATCAACTCATTTCTAAAATGGAGACAGCTTTGTACATCTGAGGCATGAAAAAACAACCAAGAACAAATGGTTCTAATTTCTTTGATAAGAAAACATTATCAATAACAAAGCTTTGTGATAGTCCCGCGTAGCTCAGTTGGTAGAGCATGGCATTTGCAACGCCAGGGTTGTGGGTTCATTTCCCACGGGGGGCCAGTATGATTTTTTAAAAACAAAATATATGTATGCACTCACTAACTGTAAGTCGCTCTGGATAAGAGCGTCTGCTAAATGACTAAAAATGTCAAAAATACACATATATGAGAGCCTTTTAAACGTCTTTATTTTTCTGAGGGAATGTGTCATTATTTTGCGCACTAAGTCACGCACGTCTCTGATAGAGACTCAGAGTCAGACAGACAGTCCTTTCTGAAGTGCAGATCAAAGCCTTGTAATGGACTGCTTCAATGCAAAATATAATATGAGCCCGCAGCAATGCTCTTGCCTTGATGTTGTACCACTGCACTGCTTATATATTACAAAGTCAATACACCAGCACATTGGTGATAACACTGTCAAGTACCCTCATTGTGCTTACAAAATCAGGCATTTTTCCTTCCAGTATATGTGGGAGCACTAACTCATATTGTAAACACAATTGGCTTATTTAAATCTAGGTCCAGGCACTCCTTGTGCTGTCAAACGTGTGTCAAAGTGGATTGAGGCAGAATCAGTGGTTCTCAGCTCTACTTTTGAAGCCCTAAGTCTGCTACTAAGCTCAGGAGAAAGACAAAAAAGCATGCTTGTGTCCTACATGAATATGATACTTTGTATGCAGAGCTCATAATTCTTGCCATTTTCCTAATAGACATAAAAAACTGTCAGATAATTTACATGAATCCTGACAGCCAATGTCATACAGTAGATATAGTTCTAGAGCATAGCAGGGATAATCAACTAGATTCAGCCACAGGCTGATTTTTTCTTGAGCAGATGGTCAGTGGGCCGGAACATAATAACAAATAATTTGTAGACTACAAATGTATCGCAAGAAGCCCAAACAGATATAATATTTGACTAAAACATAATCATTTCAAACCTTGCTTATATTTGTATACAATCACGTCTCTCTATTATGCGTGGGAATAATTGGGAACAGATTTCCAAAATGTAAATAACTTGGAGCTGATTTCCTGGTGTTTTTACAGTTTTTTATGTCCAACAATGAAAATGCCCCCCCCAAAAATAAATAATAATAATAATAAATTGTGGGCCAAATAAAACCACCTGCGGGCCACGAGTTAGGGAACCCTGGGAATGCACAGGGTATCATATATAAAGACACTATCTGCTAGTCTTTGAACTTTGAGGGGGCAACAGCATGAAAACAAAGTGATCCTGATGGCCTAAATAGCAGCACTACGGGAAACACAGGAAAGACTTCTTCTGTGGGCCAACCGCTCAAACTCCAGCTCATCTATCATCAGAGAGCACCAGCAGTTCTGTTGAGCACACATGAATGAACACGGAAAAGTGCTGCACATTATTCTCTACTGTCTTCTTCAGGCTCGCCACCAACACATGATACTGTAGCAGGGACAGTAAGGGTGCATCAGAGTGTGCCTACATGGAATAACTGCATAACAGATAGACAGAGCCATTCTAAACACAACCAATATCCTATCACCTCAGAGGTCGAAACGGCAGATGTGTATTAGATTATGTTAAAAGCTATAGGATATTGAACGAGGGAAGTAGCGTGATCAGTACAATACATTTTCTCTAAGATAGCTGTTGGATAGTCACAAACAATCAAATACGATTTGAAAAAAAATAGCATAATTAGATCAGAAACCTTTCCAGCCTGTGTTCTATTACTACTACATTTCTCCGAACAACCAGTGATGAGTTTTCAAAACAAATGTCCACACAATGTTGAAAAATTATTGTGGCGAAGTAACTACATTCGTTTATAAGCCATAGCGTGACTCTAAATCATTACAAGCCATTTGAAAAACGACCACTGATCGTTTGTGGTAAAAAGTCCCACAGAGAGATACAAACATGGGTCGTGTACAGTACAAGATCCAGCATTATTCTAAAGTAATAGTGTAAGAACACTTTTAAAGTCTCAAAGGATAAGATGTTCCAACTTTCAAAACAGGTCTATTTTGGCTAGCCACAGCAGTCAGACTGCAGGAAAATGAACAGATTCTAATCGGATATGCAAAAAAATAGGATTTAAGTCACTTCAAACTGCCAATGTGAACAAGGCTTTACAGACTATGATGGATTGACCAGTTGACATGTAGTCAATAGTAATCTTCCACATACAAAATGCCGAACAATTGTTGTGAAAAGTATGTGCCAAAAGCTGTGTGAGTTAACTTTGAAATGAACGTATCTCAATCTAAAAGTCTCACAGTTTATAGAAGAGTAAGCATAAATCTTAACCCCAACTCCAGCCTTTCATGTGCATAAAAATCACCAGGGCTGAATGTCAAGTTCACAATACAAGAATCACAGTTTACATTCTGCTAAGACTTATGTTTACATTTAACATTGAACCAAGGCTTGCATACTGTGCTGCTGATGGTCAGGTGTCAATTTCAAAATCGGACCCTTATCAAATACGTTCCAAAATGGATGAACAGTATTGTTAAAAGAAAACAGAAAAAATAGTAGCGATGTCTTTCATTCTTGACTGTTCTGCTCTGCAGCCTTTACATTACCTGTGGCTTTTGGCTGGTGTATTGCTTCTCGCCTGAACACTGGTTGGGATTCCGCTCACTTGCCCTATGATTTCATTAGCCTTTGTTGGCTCTGACAACCCATCATCTACTCCCATTATCTCCCTCACTTCACATCTCTTTCCAGACAGGTACAAGCCCAGTTATATACAGTGAGCTCCAAAAGTATTGGGACAGTGACACATTTTTTGTTGTGTGCTGTAAGTGCTGTAATCTCTAAACGGTTAATGTGATATGGATGGAAATACCTTCAAATTAAAGCTGACAGTCTGCACTTTAACCTCACAGTCATTGAATCATTTCAAATCCAAAGTGCTGGAGTACAGAGCCAAAACAACAAAACATTTGTCACTGTCCCAATACTTTTGGAGCTCACTGTATATTGCTAATATCCACTGGGATCTGTGCGAATAAACACATAATTTACCTTTAACCTTCACAGGCTTTTTACATCACACATCTCCCTATGACTTTACACAGGACTTTACTCAGGGTTTGGCAAATACAGCATGGAGAATATTGGCTCAAGCAATTAACCTTTCCACATATTGAATATCTGAGAGCATCGTCTCAAGTTTCCGTAATTAATTCTGCAGTTAACCGTTTTACAGCTTCACCCTTTTACATGCTCCATTACCCACATTCATGATAACCATGGGCCCCACATATATGACATCCTATAAAGCAGGCAAAATCACATCCAATCTTCTCATCATGATATGATGTAGGGCATATAATCTGTTTCCCGTAGTGCAGAATCTGTGATTGGCTCTTGGAGGTCTATCTGCAACTGATTAGCTCCCGGGCCGGCATTAGTTTACTGTTAAAAGTGATTTACAATGGTGTTGGAATCAATACAATTCTTTGTATCTGATGCTATCTGTGGAAAAGAGCAAGCAGCAGGTATGAATGGAGTGGAGGAGCAGAGCAGCTTCCCTGACAGCGATCTGAACTCCTCTCACCACTTCAAACTGGTAGCTGTGAAAGGGATACCTTCTGTGCAAGTTCCCATCGCAAATCTAAAGCTCTATCACATGGCCTGCAGTAGTCCTGCCTGTGTTCAGCCCCAGTGTCAATGGCCCCAGAGGCCTGGCTACGTTAATGGTGCTGTTGTTTTATCTACACAGTGAGTCCACACCCTAAGGCCACTCCATCTGTTGTATGACATGGAGGAGATACTGCAGTACAGCGAGGGGCATAGTCCTGAGCCAGCCAAAACAACCAGAACCCTCTCAGATCTCAACCCAGGGTTCACATACTGCTATCTTCATCACAGAAGGATATAGGTGAAGCCAGAGAGATGCATCAACTAGATTTAGATGGTGACACTGAATATGCAGTTATTGCCATATTTCATAAACACATCCATTGTGTTTATACCCAATATAGACCATGTTTGGAATGGTAATGTCTTACTCATAGGAATAATCTTGGGATTTACACAACAGATTAATAAATATACTGTGCCATTGAGTGAACTGTGAGATGGAAATACAGGAATGTGTGCAAAGACATACAATCTTATGTCATAAAGAAATATAGCATGTTTTAGTGTCTGTGACATTTTTTATAAAACCTATTATTCCCAAGGACAGTACTTTATCAGGAGAAGCCACTGATTATGGCAATTTAAAGAGCTACTAAAGCATGTGTGGAACACTCGCAGGAAACAATAATTACATCTACCTCATTACAATCATTAAATCTACCTAATTACAATCATTAAATCTACCTCTTTACAATCATTAAATCTACCTCATTACAATCATTACATCTATCTCACTACAATCATTAAATACACTCATTACAATCATTAAATCTACCTCATTACAATCATTACATCTATCTCACTACAATCATTAAATACACTCATTACAATTATTAAATCTACCTCATTACAATCATTACATCTATCTCACTACAATCATTAAATACACTCATTACAATCATTACATCTACCTCATTACAATCATTAAAGAAATACATCTTGTATCACTATCATTTCTGTGCTCAAATTGCAGAATAAAAGTGCATCAACACACAGATACACAATTTTGTAACACATGTCCTCTGTTTCAAATAGAATGCACATACAACAGACAGACACTGTCAGGCAACCTCCTCTTATACGTTTGACTGCCTTGTTGTATTGATGGGAAAATATATTGGAGACAGATGACATGTTAACAGAATCATTTCACGGTTCAGTGTGCCCGTACTGTGATTTATCCTGGAGCCGCCCAGCCAAAGGTCCCAATTCCATGATTTATGGACCAAGGCGAAATATCTATTTTGATTTTTAAACGAAACCCCAGTTTTAACAATGGTAGATTGCTGCACGTGTCTAACTCTATTCATATTCCAAATCTCTCATGAAGTCAAATTATTTCATTAAAAGGTGATTAAGAAAAATGGATGAATGATAAAAGAAGAGAAATGCACATGCCCTTCCATTGTTTATCATGACCTCTAGTAAATGTTATCTAAGGGCAATTAAAATCCTTGACACAGAAAGCAAAACCTGCTCTGGTACTGTATCAATAGCTGCATCTATTTTAGGTGTTGTCTGTTGTTTTCATCCTTCCACCAAAACAGGCCAATCACCAATTCAGCACTATACAGAATTTAGGAGCTGACCATGTGTACATCCCACTGAAAAGGTTCCATCCTATCAAATCAGATGACTGAATGCATGCCTCCTTCCAGACCCAGCAGAGTGTTATTCCAGCCTTGTGATTTGGGAGCGTTTGTTTGACCAGGACAGCTTCCTCTGAGCCTGTAATTGCTGTGACCTGTTTTACGTTCACTTGAGTTTGGTGTGATAAACCTCTGCTGTAGCTCCCATAACTAGTACTGCGACACGATGCATGCTTGTTTCTCATCAGGTTTGGTGGGGTGGAGATAACACTGTGATGGGTGGCTGGTGACAGCCTCATCTCAATGTGAATGGAGCTAATCACCAATGCAAATTGCAATCAGAAGGGCACATCCTCACCAAACTGAGAGATAATTGTGCGATTGTGCCAACAGTAAAAGGTCAGCCACTTGTACCATCAAACCTTTCAAATAATCATGAATCAGAAATTGTGTCTACATCAGAGGAGAGTTTTTAGATTAAATAACAGATTTAAGGGTAAGGCCAAATATCGTTCCATTAACTCTTGATCAGTTCTGATCCGTTTATCATTTTGCAATTTTCTATTCATTTAGCCTTGTAGCTTGGAAACACGCATTGTAGCACGCTAATTATTTTCCTGATTTAATGCATTTATACCAGGTCTATACTGCATTTCATGACCACACAAAATGACATTAAGAATCTTTACAATTTCTTGCCATATTTGGCATTTCATAATTTTTCAGAGAAAGGGCCCTGTGATGATTCACTCCTAAATTCAGTTTACCATTGTCCTCCAGCCAAAATCAAAAGCTTTTTATGAAAGTGCAGCTGCTGCTGTGTGTCTGGTCTGCCCCAGCCTGCTGTGTGCTGAGGGAGCCCTCTAGTGCCTTACCGTGGGATCTTGAAAAGGGCTTTGACGGGGTGCATCTCAGACAACGGGGGGTCTCCATCAGCCAGCTCTATGGCTGTGATGCCCAGTGACCACACGTCACAGCGGGCGTCATACGTGGAGTCATACTGCTGCTCACAGGCGATGACCTGGGACGACACAGGCAGGATAAGCATGACACAAGCAGGTAGACACTTCTCATGCAAGTTGCTGCCATGTTTCTTACTGTCCAGGATGATATGATGATAATGCCTTCGCAACAGTGAGATACTGACTGTTTTTGTGGACCTTTTCAAATCAACATTACAATGTGTATTTTAAACACAGGCAATTATAAAATGATTTGATCGTCTTCTCCATTGTTGTCCAAACCTTATCTGATTCCAGCAGTTAAATTCATTCATCAGATAAGGGAAGTTGCAACTGGTATTGGAGCTCCCTTCTCTCACCATCAAAAATCATTACTGAGACCAAAATGAACAGCCTCCTTTATTCTAATTGCCCCTGAGGACCCCTCCTACCAGCCCAATCATCATGCCTCATTTCTGCCAAACAGTAAGCTGGGGCAGCAGACTCCCAGCTATTAACCTTGGGGCAACCTCAAGAGCAGGGAGCGTGGAGGGGAATGCACAATGACAAGGGGGTTTTACATTTTGAACAGCCTCAGCAGAGTACATACTCACTCGTCTATCTCTCTCTACAGTCCACATAGCACATCTAATGCAACTCAATGGTGTCATCATGTAGGATATTTTGGCGCTTAGGGTTCTCATGCAATTGCAAGCAAAGGGGTTTAGTGGGGCATGTAAAAAAAAAGGCTAACCTCAGGTGCCATCCAAAAGGGAGTGCCAACGGATGTGTTTCTTCTCAAACGTGCACTCGTCAGCTGAGCAGAGACACCTGGATAGAATTTAGGCTAATTAATAAATCACCTCATTCTCAGTGCATCAGTCTTTGGTCCAAAATAAGATTGTTTGTTTTATACCACATTATAGCCTGTTATAATTACATATTCACAGTTGTTTAATATGCTGTCGTGCATCTGTGTGCATATTACATGAATGTGAATTACAGAGGGAAAGTGTGTGTGAATCAATCAATAGCAATATGGCATATCATTTGGTGTGGCAACCTGCCATACCAACATAAATTGGCAATAATAATTTCAAATTAAGTGGGACAGATTTTTATCAGCAGGAGTCCACTTCATTCCAAACACACAAGGACATAAACATGCCCGGGGCAACTCAGAGTCATTTGCCAGAGCAGTTTTCTTTTCATATGCAAAGGATAAAATAATGCAATTTAAATTAGCAATAATAGCCTTAGGTTAAGCTATGGTCCATGAAATACAAAGATGTTACATAGGGTAGGGGGGAAGAAATATGTGGACTGCATCGAAGCATTGATGCCCATATGCTTGTATTCATCATATACCCTTTATCAATTTTTGTGGACAAAAATACATAGATTAACTTTCAACTATGATAAATCATCTGTTAAATGAAGACCGAGACAGAAGAAACAGAGCCCACAAACAACTTCCCAGAGTCTCCCTGTAATATGCATGTATCTCTTTCTACAAGCCATCAATTGGCCAAAGTGCCCCCACAACAGGATAACACAAGCCATTACCAAAGTCAACGAGTTTGACCCCTCCCTCGGTGGTCAAAAGGATGTTGTTTCCTTTGACGTCACGATGGATAATCCGGTTGTTGTGTAAATGCTGGAGACCCTGGCAGGCGGGAGGAGGGAAACAAAGGGGGGCTTAATAAGTGTCAGTAACCCCATTATTAACGGTTTGTGATTAGTACAATTTCAAATAAAGCTGTCTACTGCCATGCATATCAAAGAGCTCTCCCTGCTGTTTAAAGGGATGGACATCTTTTACTCCCACACCCCGCCACCACCTGAGTCAATCCCCTGCCCACTGTGTGTGGATGCCAGCCCCTTCTGTCATTAGGTGTTTTGCAGTTGGCCATCTTACCAAGAGGGCGCCGCATAAGATGTATGCGATAACGGGTTCCAGCAGTCGCTGGCCCCGCATGAGCAGGCCTTTGATGAGATCGGTGACTGAGCCCCCGTTGCACAGCTGTGTGTGTGTGTGTGTGAGAGAGAGAGAAAGAGAGAGAGAGAGAGAGAGAGAGAGAGAGAGAGAGAGAGAGAGAGAGAGAGAGAGAGAGAGAGAGAGAGAGAGAGAGAGAGAGAGAGCGAGAGAGACAGAGAGAGAGAGAGAGAGAGAGAGAGAGAGAGAGAGAGAGAGAGAGACAGAGTGAGAGAGAGAACAGCGGCTCCTCCATCACTCACCACTCTAGATTATGATTCATCACACAAGAGCCATCCCTCCCACACATACAACTAGACTGGCGTCACGAATCCTTCTTCCAGAGCTTTTAAACATGCGATTTTCCCCAGTGTAGGAGGGTGACCTCCTCTCAGCTCTGCCATGGATTTCCCTCCCATGATTTAAAGTAAATCTACTGTTTGTGATCCTTCTACTTCTCAAACAGTCAACAACAAAGATGGGCTGCAGATATTGTAAGACTATGGTGATCATAGTGGAGGAGATGTAACACAGGAGATAAAGTGCAGCTACTTATATTGAGCACAACCAGACTGTAATGTTTGAATAGCAAACACCACTGGGCTATATTGCCTCCCGTGACAAAGTCATACAGTATGAGCACTTTAATGATTAACTACATATATGCAGTGCTGAAGATGTACAGATGTTATAGATATACAGTATATGACTGGACTGTAAAGCTGGGCAAAGTCTTACTTTATAAGCAAGACAGAATAACCCAGGGGATCTCACCTCTAGAACCAACCATAGCTGTCCGCCTGAGAGGTCGTCTGACTTGTAGAACATGCCGTAGAACTTGACCACGTTGGGGTGGTTGGACAAGGTCCTCAGGATGTTGTACTCAGCCTCAATCTCCTCATCAACATCCTTTGACAAGGAGAACACATTAACATCAGTCACACCCCATTTTGACTGTGGAACAACACATCATTCATAAGAAGACACACAACAAACTGTCCTGAAACGTCTGACATAAAAAAAAAAAGGATGTTGAAATTAGATTATAAGGAAACTAAAACACCTTCAATCACAGCCCGGAACCATTAAACACTGGGGAAACTAGTTACTGGTCAGATGTACCAATGGAGTGTCTTCTACATCAGTTTAAATCTCAGTGGAAGTGAAGAAAAAGCATCACAGAGGCAGTACTCCTCTTCCTGGCTGTGTGAAATATACTGTCAGTGGTCTAATCAAGGAGAGGGATGAGCAGGGAAGCAGCTACATCTTCATACCCGGGCAGGCAGGGAGCTGCAGCAGGGGGCTAGCAAGAGAGCCATAAGAGGGATTGGAGCACTGACACAATCATAAGCAAGCACTCAGCTCTGAATCTCACAAACACACAACATGGCGCCACTGCAGGGCCCATGGACCCAGGCATCAGCACCACAGACAGGTCTAGCAGCTTGCTGCACATCACTAAGGTAATGACACATGCATAATTGGGAAGGGAGATACAGTGACTGGTTAGGATGACTGTGGAAAGTGGGTGTAGAAATGGAGTGAAAATAGATGAAAATGGAAACAGGTGGGCAGTGGCATGTCCAGAAAATGTTGAATGGGTTGGCCAAGGTAGGCCACAGACCCAGTTTAGGGGGGCCATAACATTTTGAACCTTAATGAATCGCAAGGTGGATTTTTCAATATAATTATAATGGTTCAACGCATGAAATGCTTCAGCCCTTATATAAATCAATTCCAAAAGTATTGTTACAGTGTTTGCATGGAAGGTCAGGATTTTATATAAGGGTATTAGCATACAGCAGTAAATTCACTTGAAAGAGCCATCCAGAGAGAGAATTATACCGTGACATTCGGGGGGGTCTCCATTCTTTTTAAGGGACCTCCTATGAAAATGTTTTATGGCCTTTTTAGTAAAGACATTTAATTTAACTGTAAAAATGTATTACCTTTTAATTTGTCATGAACACAACCAGACATTATGTTTTTATCTGATTGTCAAACAAATCACTTCAAAAAGTAGTTAAGTAGGTTACTTGCGCACTTTTGTCTACTCCAAAATAAGTCCAGCATCTGAACAGTGCACTGTGCACCCGCCATTTGAATGGAAAGGGACATCTATTACAAACACCATAAGTGTAATGACAAAGTGGCGCGTATTCATGGGTGCCAGGCTTCCCCAAAATGTTTTACAATAAAAAGAGAAACAAACGTAGAAAACTATTTCTCATTCGTGTCTATCCGTGTTTCATAATTTTCGCAAGAGGCTCATTCGCAAGTGGCATAATTCGCAAGAGGCTGAATCTATTTCACCAGAGAAAGCATTGGAGTGAAGCAAACATCACCCCTCTGTCTTAGTATCTGTAGACCGTGTATCTCATTCTGTCTGATACATGGGCTACACATACTAAGACAGGGGCGCTGTTTCGCTCGATTGAGGAGTCTTGCAAAGGATAAAATACATAGATTAACTTTCAACTATGATAAATCATCTGTTAAATGAAGACCTGTCGGTCAATATATTCACAGACGACCTATCAGAGCTCAGAATTTCTGAGGGGGCCACTGGTGTGGCCAACCTGGGCCACCCCATGGACACGCCACTGTAGGTGGGGAATCTACTAGAGAACAGTAAACACAGGGATAGGTACAGGAGGAGGAGTAGGCAGGTACAGGGAAATAAGCAAATAAACTTGCTCTGTTTGTATGCCTAGTAAACTGAGACAAGCCAAACAATAGTAAAGAAAAACAGAGATGATTTCCTTTATTAATTTGTTTGGTTTAGCGTTGTCACAGGTCAGGGTTGACATTTCTAGGAGGGAGAGCACCTAAACTTGCTAGATCCATAGCAATTATGCTCCATGCACAAGATGGCATATGAATTGATTGTTGCTCTTTTGCAATTACTTACATTGATTGGGTCCAGGACTTTGACTGCTGCTTGACTCCCATCCTTCCTGTTGTTCACTCTGTAGACTTTTCCATAGGTTCCTTTACCAATGGTCTCTGCAATATCCCAGTCACTCGATGGATCCGCCAGGCTCTCCAGACCAATCATACTGGCCTTGTAAGGGTATAGTCCATACAGCGATCTCCTACATTGAATAATAGAGATCCAAGAGAAATGCTTCATTCATGTAAACACATTGGAACTAAATATATATCCCTGCCAACACTTTCTCCTCTCTAGGGGAAGCTTTGCTAATCAAGGAAAGATGGCAGGCAACGTGTCACCATAGCTTTAAGTTTAGCTTCAAAACATCACGCATATGGCTTTAACCACACTGATCTGCATGTAATGCTCCACCAAAACACACTTTCTCACTAGCGATATATCAACAGTAAAGATCCTAACAGCTTGCTATGTTATACAGTAAATTACTTCACCACTGATTGAGCTCAATGACACATCTATTTGGCCATGGGAGGCACTTAACAGATTTAAAACTGTCGAAGAGAAAGCAAAATTCAAACCATACGACGGTACTTACATCGGGACTGTTATTTTCTGCTGACTCATTAAGCCTTGGGCAGTGCACACAACCGACTAAGGTGTTTCATAGTAAAACAAGACCTACTCAGATGAAGCTTGCTTATCCCCGAGAGGACATGTAACAAGTAGCATTGCACTGGGACACTGAATTAGTGCGCACCACAGGGACCCTGTCTATGTCCAGGAACACTCCACTAAGAACACTTAAATCTCTTCAGAATCAATTGGATTGGCCTGAGATTAACTTGACTGGTGTATTTGTCTACCACAGAACCAACCCCGCCCCCAGGCTCCACACATATCAAACTGAAAGAGGTTTCTAAAACAATTAAATATAATTTTCAATCTGACTTGTCTTTATCCCTGAAAGGTCAAGTTTAAGTCATACTAAGTAACTGCATAATGAGGGGCGGTTTCCTGGACACAGATTAAGCCTAATCCTGAACTGTGTCCGGGAAACCGCCCCATAGTGTCATAAATTAAGGATAGAGTGCATTCGGAAAGTATTCAGACCCCTTCACAATACCCCATAATGACAAAGCGAAAACAGGTTTTAAGACATTTTTTCAAATGTATTACAAATGAATAACAGAAATACCTTATTTACATAAATATTTGGACCCTTTGCTATGAGACTCGAAATTGAGCTCAGGTGCATCCTGTTTCCATTGATCATCCTTGAGATGTTTCTACAACTTGATTGGAGTCCGCCTGTGGTACATTTTATTGATTGGACATGATTTGGAAGGCACACTTCTGTCTATATAAGGTCTCACAGTTGACAGTGCATGTCAGAGCAAAAACCAAGCCAAGAGGTCGAAATAATTGTCCGTAGAGCTCCGAGACAGGATTGTGTCGAGGCACAGATCTGGGGAAGGGTACCAAAAAATGTCTGCAGCATTGAAGGTCCCCAAGAACACAGTGGCCATCATTCTTAAATTGAATAAGTTTGGAACCACCAGACACTTCCTAGAGCTGGCTGCCCGGCCAAACTGAGCAATTGGGGGAGAAGGGCCTTGGTCAGGGAGGTGACCAAGAACCTGATGGTCACTCTGACAGAGTTCCTCTGTGGAGATGGGCGAACCTTCCAGAAGGACAATCATCTCTAAAGCACTCCACCAATCAGGCCTTTATGGTAGAGTGGCCAGACGGAAGCCACTCTTCAGTAAAAGGCACATGACAGCCCGCTTGGAGTTTGCCAAAAGGCACCTAAAGGACTCTCAGACCATGAGAAACAAGATTCTCTGGTCTGATGAAACCAAGATTGAACTCTTTGGCCTGAATGCCAAAAGTCACGTCTGGAGGAAACCAGGCACCGCTCTTCACCTGGCCAAAACCATCCCTACGGTGAAGCATGGTGGTGGCAGCATCATGCTGTGGGGATGTTCTTCAGCGGCAGGGACTGGGAGACGAGTCAGGATCGAAGGAAAGATTAACTGAGAAAAGTACAGAGAGATCCTTGATGAAGAGAACCTGCTCCAGAGAGCTCAGGACCTCAGACTGGGTTCCCTTCCAACAGGACAAAGACCCTAAGCACACAGCCAAGACAACGCAGGAGTGGCTTCGGGACAGGTCTCTGAATGTCCTTGAGTGGCCCAGCCAGAGCCCGGACTTGAACCCGATCGAACATCTCTGGAGAGACCTGAACATAGCTGTGCGGCGACGCTCCCCATCTAACCTGATAGAGCTTGAGAGGATCTGCAGATACTTATGTAATTGTGATATTTCAGTTGCTGTTTCTTTTGCAAAAATGTATACAAACCTGTTTTTGCTTTGTCATTATGGGGTATTGTGTGTAGATTGATGAGGGAAAAAACAATTTAATCAATTTAAGAATAAGGCTTAAACGTAACAAAATAAGGAAAAAGTGAAGAGGTCTGAATACTTTCCGAATGCACTGTAAGTCACTATTTTCAAAGCCGAGAGGTTAGGCCTGTAATAAATAATTCTGAGGTGTATACAGTGAGGACATAACCAACATGACAGGTATGATGGGTCAATGGTGCAAAGCATGAGGTGCCAAAACATACACCTGAGTGAGTAGTAGTACGATGTGATGGATCAGGAAAACATATTTACATATGTATGTATTCCATATTCCCTGAATGATTGATATTCTCAGTGAGAGGGGTTCAATTCTTCCATCTCTTCAGTTTGTCACATAAGTGCAATGTATCACAGAGGTTGACTGACCCTGAGGGAGATGGGGGAGCATTTATTTTGAGTACCGGTTGACGTGAAAAACATAAACGATATTTGGACCACCAGGGCTCTCTGTCACTGCACCAGCGTGGATAGATTTATGAATTGGCGTAGGAGCAGGGTGAGTGATGGCTTGACACTAGATGGATATAACAGTAATTTGAGGAGATTTATAAACACACAGAGCACAGTGCTGACTGAAGTCCTTCAATGTGTCCTTCCTCAAATAAACCAAATATAGCGTGGACAAGCAGGAGAGAATAGCCTTCTTTGAAAGTCTGCATTTGTGATATTTGGCAAACCGCCCAATCATTTTCCTCCCTGTCCGACTTCTGTAAAAACCAACGTTATCATCATTGATCACCCGGAAATCAATCTGCCTGCTCAGTCCCATTAAAATACAGTAAATCACACATGCCTTTTGCATCAACAAAAAGCTATTTTTGAGCCATTGATTACTCTCAACGAATGGAAACATTTTTGTTTCTAAGCATCTTTGAGTCTCAGTGCATTGAATACATTGTTGTTCCCTTGTTGCCCAGGCATCTATGCCAGGCTTTGTAACAACAGTAGGCTCATATTGCTAGAGAGCAGCTGTGTGGCCTAAGTGGCTGGCAGCATCAGACACCCACTCTAGTATATCAACTTTCTCCTGGTACTTCAAAACTAAGCTCAAGCCTCCGATCTGCATTAGTAACATATTGCCAGTCCAGCTGGTGTTGTTCTCATGAAAATACTACATTGGTGGCTAAAATATATATTTTTGAAAATAAGTTGTTAAAAGGAAAACAGTATGAAGTTAGATCAGTCTTTAGATATAACTTCAGATCACTAAAGACACACATAACAATGAAATGAAATTCAATGTTACACATCATTTACACCTCTCTAATGTCTCCTTTTGAATTTCAATCATCACACTGGCAATAAGCACTGGTAACATAACAACAATGCTAAGACAAACACTAAAGAGAACATGTCAATATAACATCATCCATCATTAATCAGAAATCCCATATCTCCTTTATCCTCAAACATTACATAACATACAGTACGGTATAACACTCTGAATCTCAAACTGAACTCTCCAAAATATTATCAAATATCTGAAAAAAAAAAGCCTAAATAGCCTATCCTGAAATAAAAATTCATGCATACCTTGTTTGTGACAGTTGATTCCCTATCACGTTCTGCTAAAAGTGTGTCTCTGTGTCTACCCTAGCAACATGTCCCTGACCAAATCATGCTAATCAGCCATGATCAATAATTCATCCAGTAGTAATCAGCAATGTGATCTAGTTTTAAATATTCAGGTGCCAGATGTATCCAGTCATAAATGAGGTAGATATGAAGCCTCTCAGGTTGCACACAGGTAACCAGGAAGTTCTGGATAGTTACAAGGTCACGTGACCCACACGTCTCCAATCAGTAAATAAACCCTACCTCACTGACACTCTTGATAAAATACTTGACTTTGGATTCAGACAACTCTTGATCTTCATTGAAATTCTAAATGGCTAAAATACTATTTTATTTTTCTATTTAACCTTTATTTAACCAGGTAAGCCAGTTGAGAACAAGTTCTCATTTACAACTGCGACCTGGCCAAGATAAAGCAAAGCAGTGCGATAAAAACAACAACAACATAGAGTTACATATGGAATAAACAAAAACAAAACGTACAATAGAAAATCTATATACAGTGTGTGCAAATGTAGTAAGTTATGGAGGTAAGGCAATAAATAAGCCATAGTGCAAAATAATTACAATTTAGTATTAACACTGGAGTGATAGATGTGCAGAAGATGATGTGCAAATAGAGATACTGGGGTGCAAATGAGCAAAATAAATAACAATGTAAATAACAATATGGGGATGAGGTAGTTGGGTGGGCTAATTACAGATGGGCTGTGTACAGGTGCAGTGATCGAAAAGCTGCTCTGACAACTGATGCTTAAAGTTAGTGAGGGAGATAAGTGTCTCCAGCTTCAGAGATTTTTGCAGTTCGTTCCTATATTTAATGTGCAATTGTGTAATGTCTTGGTGGTACTTAAATTGCACAAGCTACATTGCAGTGTGTTGCAATGCAATGTACTCATTTGCTGAATGGTTAGCAGCAAACACAATACTTATTTCACATGAGCAACGAACACCAGCAGTCATGTTGCTATGAGTACAAAGCCCATGGGGAACACAGAGATAAAAGACGATCACACAGACTGAACACAAATGATAACCGCTGCCTCGCTTCCACAACAGCTTCCATTTCATACAGATAACTGTCAGTATATCATGAATAGATCAGATTTGAAATTGAACTGACGTTGTTGAATCTACCCCATGCAAACAATTCATACATCAACACAAAATGTAACCTGTTTTCATATAAGCCCAAATTCGAGAGATTGACATATTCCCTACACCTGAGACTATTGTGTATTAACAGCAAAATACTGTGTATCTTATCACCACAGCAATGAGAGAGAAACCATTCCTACAACCATTCTCCCAAATGGATGCGAGATAAACCAATGTCTGGGAGACAATGAAAGAGCGCTCTTGCAGAACAGGACACCAGAGCTGCCTGATGGCAAGGCTCTGGTTACTCATTGTCTACGACACTGTGTCAACAACATGTGGGGAAAAAAGAGATGTCGTAAAGAATGCAATGCTCTTAATACATGCAAACAATGCAGTTGGATACCCCAGCCAACATAATCATGTTTATAAAACATTTATTATAAATGTATTACATTGTTATGTGCACTCAGCATCATTGAAGGATAAAGCCAAAAGCATTTGCCAGGAGTTTACAACAATGCACTCAATATTGGAGCCAGTAGATGTGACAATACAACATTCAATGTATTTCCCCAGCTACTGATACGGTATAGGTATATTTTGCATGGTTCACCAAATCGCTATGATTCTTCATAGGCACAACCAAACAGGTGGTGTGTATGTGTGTGTGGACATGGTGGCAGTTACAGGTCATGTGACCAGTTACTGTAATACAGATGACCTTCCACTCTGGACTGCAACCAGAGCGCAGTGTAAGAGGATAATCTAACTCACACACACTCTCTCTCCCTATCCCACCCTCACACTCTCTCTCCCTATCCCACCCTCACACTCTCTATCCCACCCTCACACTCCCTATCCCACCCTCACACTCCCTATCCCAACCTGACTGGTAATTTTGGTCTGTAGCAAAAATACTCAGTTCTTCCCAACTTTAATCCCTGTTAAGGGGATATGAATGGGGCTTTACAGTACTGTAAACCTCCATCAATGTGTCAAACTTGAATCGTCATGTCCTTGCAATAACCCTGTCTGACCAGTGACCACAGTCATGGAGAGATGACAGTGGTGGAGATGAAATGTGTTGCATCCCTTTATTCAAACCTCATTGTATACAGGTAAGGCTACTTCTGGCATAGACACACTACGTACTGATGTAACACTAATATCATACTACAGGATACTATATGATAGCCTGATCCATGACTATCCTGACCGCTGCACTCTCGTTTCGTGTAGCGAAACAGAATGTAAACTTGCGAGACTTCAGGATGGTTGTACAGTAGGAGGCTAAGGCTAACTGTATGATATGTAGTGGCGAAAGCCAACGTGTGAAGAACTGAGTATCTGATCTGGTCTCTCACCATATCCTGCCGTGTAGATGGAAAAACTCTTTTGCCTTGAGGTGATTTTCGTCAGTGTTTCCATGTCTCCTGAGCATTGAGTAAAAACAACACACCCTATCGTCAATACTGTACATGGATGCCATGTGTGCTGTATTTGATCATTTAGGTTTATATGCAACATGAGTTTGTAAAAGGCAGTAGCAGAGTCTATACAGGAGGCCTGTGTGAATGCAAGTGGCTTGGTGTTGGGTGATGAGGTCCATTCATGTTTGGCCATGAGTTTAATCTAGTACAGTGGGGGAAAAAAGTATTTAGTCAGCCACCAATTGTGCAAATTCTCCCACTTAAAAAGATGAGAGAGGCCTGTAATTTTCATCATAGGTACACGTCAACTATGACAGACAAATTGAGAGAAAAAAATCCAGAAAATCACATTGTAGGATTTTTTATGAATTTATTTGCAAATGATGGTGGAAAATAAGTATTTGGTCACCTGTTTATTAATGTATTAATGGCACCTGTTTGAACTTGTTATCAGTATAAAAGACACCTGTCCACAACCTCAAACAGTCACACTCCAAACTCCACTATGGCCAAGACCAAAGAGCTGTCAAAGGACACCAGAAACAAAATTGTAGACCTGCACCAGGCTGGGAAGACTGAATCTGCAATAGGTAAGCAGCTTGGTTTGAAGAAATCAACTGTGGGAGCAATTATTAGGAAATGGAAGACATACAAGACCACTGATAATCTCCCTCGATCTGGGGCTCCACGCAAGATCTCACCCCGTGGGGTCAAAATGATCACAAGAACGGTGAGCAAAAATCCCAGAACCACACGGGGGACCTAGTGAATGACCTGCAGAGAGCTGGGACCAAAGTAACAAAGCCTACCATCAGTAACACACTACGCCACCAGGGACTCAAATCCTGCATTGCCAGACGTGTCCCCCTGCTTAAGCCAGTACATGTCCAGGCCCGTCTGAATTTTGCTAGAGTGCATTTGGATGATCCAGAAGAGGATTGGGAGAATGTCATATGGTCAGATGAAACCAAAATAGAACTTTTTGGTAAAAACTCAACTCGTTGTGTTTGGAGGACAAAGACTGCTGAGTTGCATCCAAAGAACACCATACCTACTGTGAAGCATGGGGGTGGAAACATCATGCTTTGGGGCTGTTTTCTGCAAAGGGACCAGGACGACTGAGCCGTGTAAAGGAAAGAATGAATGGGGCCATGTATCGTGAGATTTTGAGTGAAAACCTCCTTCCATCAGCAAGGGCATTGAAGATGAAACGTGGCTGGGTCTTTCAGCATGACAATGATCCCAAACACACCGCCCGGGCAACGAAGGAGTGGCTTCGTAAGAAGCATTTCAAGGTCCTGGAGTGGCCTAGCCAGTCTCCAGATCTCAACCACATAGAAAATCTTTGGAGGGAGTTGAAAGTCCGTGTTGCCCAGCGACAGCCCCAAAACATCACTGCTCTAGATGAGATCTGCATGGAGGAATGGGCTAAAATACCAGCAACAGTGTGTGAAAACCTTGTGAAGACTTACAGAAAACGTTTGACCTGTGTCATTGCCAACAAAGGGTATATAACAAAGTATTGAGAAACTTTTGTTATTGACCAAATTTTCCACCATAATTTGCAAATAAATTCATAAAAAATCCTACAATGTGATTTTCTGGATTTTGTCTGTCATAGTTGACGTGTACCTATGATGAAAATTACAGGCCTCTCTCATCTTTTTAAGTGGGAGAACTTGCACAATTGGTGGCTGACTAAATACTTTTTTTCCCCCACTGTATTTTCTTAAAGGTCCAATGCAGCTGTTTTTAATCTCAATATCAAATCATTTCTGGGTAACAATAAAGTACCTTACTGTGAATATAATTGTAAACACTTGTTTTAAAAAATCACAACAATAGCTTCTTAGGAAAGAGCAATTTCTCAAGCAAGAATTGTGCTAGGACTGGCTGGGAGTGGTCTGAGTGGAGAGGGGAAAACCGAAATGTAGATGTTATTGGCAGAGAGGTTTGGAACTCTCTTTCTTATTGGTCTTTTAACTAATTTACCGCCTGGTGATGTCACCAGACAGGCCAAAACTCCATCCCACCTAAACAGGCTGAAGTTTCAGGCGCTCTTTTGAACAGCTCTTACACTAAAAGGGCATTATCATTTTCACAGTATTATTACAACCTCATAGTGTGGAAATATACACTGAGTGTACAAAACCTTAGGAAGACCTTCCTACTATTGAGTTACACCACCTTATGCCCTCCGAACAGCCTCAATTCGTCAGGGCATGGACTCTACAAGGTGTCGAAAGCATTCCCCAGAGATGCTGGCCCATGTTGACACCAATGCTTCCCACAGTTGTGTCAAGTTGGTTGGATGCCCTTTGGATGGTGGACCATTGATGATACACGTGGGAAACGGTTGAGCGTGAAAAACACAGCAGCGTCGCAGTTCTTGACACAAACCGGTGCGCCTGGCACGTACTACCATAGCCCGTTCAAAAGCACTTAAATATTTTGTCTTGCTCATTCACCCTCTGAATGGCACACATACACAATCAATGTCTTAATTGTCTAAGGCTTAAAAATCATTATTTAACCTGTCTCCTCCCCTTCATATACGCTGGTTGAAGTGGATTTAACAGGTGACATCAATAAGGGATCATAGATTTCACCTGGATTCACCTGATCAGTCTATGTAATGCAAATAGCAGGTGTTCCTAATGTTTTTAACACTCAGTGTATATAAAACACAGGAAAAACACGTTTTTGACTGCACTGGGCCTTTAAAGCCTCCATGTAAGCTTTATGTCAGCCTACAGTAGCTTAACTTATTATTTGCAAGGTACTGTAGGCACGTTTGTTATTGGTACTGCTGCTTAAGGAAAAAAATAACAACTTGATTTCCTTTCAGACTATTTACATTTAATTTTTAAATATTGCAGTCATGTACACTAACGGTCAAAAGTTTTAGAATACCTACTCATTCAAGGGTTTTTCTTTATTTTTACTATTTTCTACACTGTAGAATAATAGTGAAGACATCAAAACTACGAAATAACACATATGGAACCATGTAGTAACCAAAAAAGTGTTAAACAAATACAAATATATTTTATATTTGAGATACTTCAAATAGCCACCCTTTGCCTTGATGACAGCTTCGCACACTCCTGGCATTCTCTCAAACAGCTTCATTAGGTAGTCACCTGGAATGCATTTCAATTAACAGGTGTGCCTTCTTAAAAGTTAATTTGTGGAATTTCTTTCCTTCGTAATGTGTTTGAGCCAATCAGTTGTGTTGTGACAAGGTAGGGGGTTATACAGAAGATATCCCTCTTTGGTAAAAGACCAAGTCCATATTATGGCAAGAACAGCTCAAATAAGCAAAGAGAAACGACAGTCCATCATTACTTTAAGACATGAAGGTCAGTTAATATGGAACATTTCAAGAACCTTTAACATTTCTTCAAGTGCAGTCGCAAAAACCATCAAGCGCTATGATGAAACTGGCTCTCATGAGGACCGCCACAGGAATGGAAGACCCAGAGGTACCTCTGCTGCAGACGATAAGTTCATTAGAGTTACCAGCCTCAGAAATTCCAGCCCAAAATAAATGCTTCACAGAGTTCAAGTAACACACAAATCTCAACAACAACTGTTCAGAGGAGGCTGTGAATCAGGCCTTCATGGTTGAATTGCTGCAAAGAAACCACTACTAAAGGACACCAATAATAAGAAGAGACTTGCTTGGGCCAAGAAACACGAGCAATGGACATTAGACCAGTGTAAATGTGTCCTTTGGTCTGGAGTCCAAATTGGAGATTTTTGGTTCCGTGTCTTTGTGAGATGCGGTGTGGGTGAACGGATGATCTCAGCATGTGTATTTCCCACCGTAAAGCATGGAGGAGGAGGTGTTATGGTGTGATGGTGCTTTGCTGGTGACACTGTCTGTGATTTATTTAGAAGGCACACTTAACCAGCATGGCAACCACAGCATTCCGCAGCGATACGCCATCCCGTCTGGTTTGGGCTTAGTGGGACTGTTTTTCAACAGGACCTTGAGCCAACACACCTCCATGCTGTGTAAGGGCTATTTTACCAAGAAGGAGAGTGATGGAGTGCTGCATCAGATGACCTGGCCTCCACAATCCCCCAACCTCAACCAAATTGAGATGGTTTGGGATGAGTCGGACCGCAGAGTGAAGGAAAAGCAGTGCTCAGCTTATATGGGAACTCCTTCAAGACTGTTGGAAAAGCGTTCCAGGTGACGCTGGTTGAGAGAATGCCAAGAGTGTGCAAAGCTGTCATCAAGGCAAAGGGTGGCTATTTGAAGAATCTCAAATATATTTTGATTTGTTTAACACTTTTTTGGTTACTACAGTTGAAGTCGGAAGTTTACATACACCTTAGCCAAATACATTTAAACTCAGTTTTTCACAATTCCTGACATTCAATCCTAGTATAAATTCCCTGTCTTAGGTCAGTTAGGATCACCACTTTATTTTAAGAATGTGAAATGTCAGAATAGTAGTAGAGAGAATGATTTATTTAAGCTTTTATTTATTTCATCACATTCCCAGTGGGTCAAAAGTTTACATACACTCAATTAGTATTTGGTAGCATTGCCTTTAAATTGTTTAACTTGGGTCAAACGTTTCGTGTAGCCTTCCAAAAGCTTCTCACAATAAGTTGGGTGAATTTTGGCCCATTCCTCCTGACAGAGCTGGTGTAACTGATTCAGGTTTGTAGGCTTCCTTGCTCGCACACGCTTTTTCAGTTCTGCCCACACATTTTCTATAGGATTGAGGTCTGGGCTTTGTGATGGCCACTCCAATACCTTGACTTTGTTGTCCTTAAGCCATTTTGCCACAACTTTGGAAGTATGCTTGGTCCATTTTGAAGACCCATTTGCGACCAAGCTTTAACTTCCTGACTGATGTCTTGAGATGTTGCTTCAATATATCCACATAATTTTCCTTCCTCATGATGCCATCTATTTTGTGAAGTGCACCAGTCCCTTCTGCAGCAAAGCACCCCCGTGCTTCACGATTGGGATGGTGTTCTTCTGCTTGCAAGCCGACCCCTTTTTCCTCCAAACAAAACGATGGTCATTATGGCCAAACAGTTCTATTTTAGTTTCATCAGACCATAGGTCATTTCTCCAAAAAGTACGATCTTTATCCCCATGTGCAGTTGGAAACCGTAGTCTGGCTTTTTTATGCCGGTTTTGGAGCAGTGGCTTCTTCCTTGCTGAGCCACCTTTCAGGTTATGTCGATATAGGACTCGTTTTACTGTGGATATATATACACTTTTGTACCCGTTTCCTCCAGCATCTTCACAAGGTCCTTTGCTGTTGTTCTGGGATTGATTTGCACTTTTTGCACCAAAGTACATTCATCTCTAGGAGACAGAACGCGTCTTCTTCCTGAGCGGTATGACGACTGCGTGGTCCCATGGTGTTTATACTTGCGTACTATTGTTTGAACAGATGAACGTGGTACCTTCAGGCATTTGGAAATTGCTCCCAAGGATGAACCAGACTTGTGGAGGTCTACAATTGTTTTTCTGAGGTCTTGGCTGATTTCTTTTGATTTTCCCATGATGTCAAGCAAAGAGGCACTGAGTTTGAAGGTAGGCCTTGAAATACATCCACAGGTATACCTCAAATTGACTCAAATGATGTCAATGAGCCTATCAGAAGCTTCTAAAGCCATGACATCATTTTCTGGAATTTTCCAAGCTGTTTAAAGGCACAGTCAACTTAATGTATGTAAACTTCTGACCCACTGGAATTGTGATACAGTGAATTATAAGTGAAATAATCTTTCTGTAAACAATTGTTGGAAAAATTACTTGTGTCATGCACAAAGTAGATGTCCTAACCGACTTGCCAAAACGATAGTTTGTTAACAAGAAATTTGTGGAGTGGTTGAAAAAACAGTTTTAATGACTCCAACCTAAGTGTATAAACTTCCGACTTCAACTGTACATGATTCCATGTGTTATTTCATAGTTTTGATGTCTTCACTATTATTCTACAATGTTGAAAACAGTAAAAAAGTAATGAAAACCCTTGAATGAGTAGGTGTTCTAAAACTTTTGACCGGTAGTGTATTTTGAATATATTTTTTATTAAAGCCTTACCCTGTATTTCCTGCGTCTGTATTTCCATTTGTGAACCCGAAACCTGAAAATGATTTAAATGATAGAAAAGACTCTTAAACAAATGAGAACTTATAAAACATCTTGACGAAGGCATATTAAACAACTAACACATTTTCCTTTCAATTTGATAATTTGCGACACATGACAATGCCAGTTCACAGGCATCTCAACACTTTGTGATGACTCATGTCTGCATCCCCATCTCCGGAGACAATGAACGACATTCCGACGTTTGTAACCACACTAACTATGAAAAGTTTTTAGCATAATGTAGACATGCCATCGTCCAATTAATACACTATCTCTGTACCTTACCTTCCATAGCGACATATCCGAACTGATTTTCTCGGTTTTCTCACTAGCCACAGTCACCCGTCAAGGGTTTAATTATTAACAGGAACTTGATAAGCAATTGAGAGGAAATAACATACCCTAACCTACTTGCTCTGCAGGCTACTGCTCCACTCTGTATATTTCTTACTTAGGCTAATGTAATATAGAACATATAAAATGTTTTACAAATTCTAACAATTGTTAAAATAAGATCTTACCAAAGCACGGAACCAACAAGTTCCTCAAATGTGAATTATAAGTGACGGGTATTTCAGTGCTCTTGTGACCAGCGAGTGCGGGAACAGCTCCATTTTAGAAAAAGGCCTTGGCTTAGCTAACTATTTCATAAATGTTGAAACTCTTAGGATTCCCTGCTGGCATCACCTGCATGTCTGACAAATTCCACTAATGAGAGACGATGCCATGACATAGAGGCTTTGTACAGTATTGGTCATTACGTTGAGGCCTTTTGTCTTTGACACTTCAACCCAATTTTCCTCCAGTGCACAAATCTGTTGCTGTCATTCATAGTTGGCATGTGATGCCCTCATTGGCTTGCAATGATGCATTGTGAAAAGCCCTCTGCCGAGTTGTTTTCTCGTTTAAAAAGTGAATTTCTCTCTAATTCTCACAGATGTGTGGTTCTATATAAAACCAAATTGCACAGCATCCTTTATTTCTAACTACAAATACATGTTTTCCACAGGCCATGGAGACTGAAAGTATAGGCTACATTTTAAATAGTCCTTTCTGTAAAATGTAAAATCTGTAAAACATATTTTTTATAGATTTCAGATTGTACATCTGGCTCATATATTCAGTCGAAGCAGCCAATGAGTAAATCATCCATAGTGTTCCCAGTCCCAGAACAATGATCTGTTCTATCTGCACATTTCAGCAACAATGCCCTGAGACAAAAGTCAAGTAGATCAATCTGAATCAATTACGTAATGTGTTTTTGGATTACAGTATGTTTTGGGGTTTATCGTGATGTAATAGGCCTATGTGATAATGTACATGGAAACATTGTAAGCACATCATTCTTTCCCATTATGGACAGTTCAGTTTCTTCTCCCAGCCTGACTGCATGATTGACTGTAAGAGCAGGATGTACACGTTAGTGCTAAGAGGCAATGTGTAACTTTTTGGGAAACCCGACCAAATTCACATAGAACTGGAAGTTCTAGATCTGTCATACTCATTGAAAGTAAGTCTAAGAAGCTGTAGATCTGTTCTATGTGCACCATTTTCTATGCTTACCGTTCTTACATTTCGTTTTTTGCTTACTTTCGGTTTTGTAAACCAGCGTCAAACAGCTGAAAATACAATATTTTTGGTTATGGAAAATATATTTCACAGCTGTTTTGATGGTACAATGATTCTCTACACTATACTTGTTTGTTTTGTCTCAAACTCAAATTAGGCGAACTATTTGAATTTTAGCAAACAGGAAATGTCAGAGCGATTTCTGCATAGTGCGTCTTTAAGGCTTACCATGGAGCTAAACGTGAATTTTGACTTGAGGTCCTGAGAAATCATAGTTAATGGCCTGAGTAGACAAAGGAAGCACAAGGGGCTTTGCTACCGGCCAATTACGTTAATCAACTGAATGGAACAAGGACACAAACCTGAAAATAAAAATATAATAGGATATATTTGTTTTATATGGAAATCTGAATGACATCTGCATGGACAATGAAGATAAACGAGTCAGTGTTTATATTTTATTAACATATGTTACATTTTGCAATAAATGTCCAAGTCACACTTTCTGATCCAACTCAGAAAGTCTGAATCAGCACCTACAGTAATGTACTGTATTCTTTCTTATTTTCATTCATACAGGAGAACACAAAGAGCTTTCAATTAGAATGTACACCCATAACTCATTGGATATTCTGTTGCGGTCATGTAGGCTACAAAGTAGGGACTGGAGAAAAAGAGGGAAGGGAATCTCAGAGTAAACAGATGAGCAGCATGCGTGGTTTGAAAATAATATTCCCTAAAAGATTCCTCCTTCTAGCACGATGTGGACCAGCAATTCACAAAATCTTTTCACCAGAATAAATCACCCAGGGATTTCAATGTGTTGTTTTTCACTAAAAGGTAACATTAATCTTGCAGGCACAACTGGATAATTAGGCCATCTACTCATCCAGTTGGTGACATGGTAATTGAAACTAAGCATTTAAGACCCCAAACTCAAAAAGTGTGACCGAAACAATGCCATGCACACATTGTGTATTATGGGTATTGAAGTCTGATGTCTAACATTGGAATGCATCCATGACCCAAGATATTGATTTAAACTTGGAGAAATGTAGGCATAGGGAAATAGGCTTCCTTATAAATATACTGTAATTATAACTTTTGACAACCAAAAGCATACAAATAAACATAGGTTATTTGAAAGTATAGAAAATGATATAATTGGACCACAAGTGTGGATTACATGAATGACAAATTTGTTATAAGGTTAACGGTATTACACTTCGCAAAACCAACTAAATTACATCTTATGGAGTTTCACAATGATCGCTTTTGGTCTCTTCAAAATGTTATCTTCAACAATTTCCCAATTACTTGTTTTTACCTATGGTTATTTAAAGATGGGATCTTGCATTATGAGCCCGTATACATTTCCCATAAAATGTACTATAACTTTACAGAGAAACTTAAAAGGAAATGGGAAAATCATGAGGCCAAAACATTTTTTCCGAAGTACTAACAAAAAATGATTCAACTCTACTCTAAAACTGCAAAATTCTTCACCAGCACAAAGGATTAAACGATTCCCATTCCCTTACAGAATGCCATATCAGTACAATAACTTCTATGCATTTTGAGTCACCAAATTAAAATATTTCAATTTAACTATAGCAAAATCCCATTGCACTTGACATTCTGAGCAATAGAGATCTTGGGAAAAGCATGCCAATTACATTGGACAGATATACTCCACAAGTCTTTTCTGTGTACTCTACTGTGGCCAGACTGGTGAGTGGGCATTGA